>NC_047063.1:6623351-6833187 GCF_902459465.1 Asterias rubens
TTATTTCTCATCACAATTTGAAATGTATGATGTATGCAGACGATACTCAAGTTTATGTATTCATTGAAGATGGTAAACAATATGATGCGGTTCAAAAACTACAGGCTTGTGTTTTAGATATAAAAAATTGGTCTGTTCAGAATGATCTCAAACTTAATGCAGATAAAACTGAGGTTCTTCACTTTACCAGTAAATTCAGACAGAGTCATCAACTCGAGTCTTTCATCCTTGATGACATGGCTGTCATTACAGTGGCAGATTCTGCCAGAAATCTTGGCGTCAAACTTGATAACCATCTTACAATGCATGCTTATGTTAATGATACCTGTAGAGCTGCTTCATTTGCTCTTCATAAAATTGGTACAATACGGTCATTCTTAAACAAGAAATCAACAGAAAGACTCGTCCATGCACATGTAATGTCTCGCATTGATTTTTGTAACAGCATTTTGTATGGTCTTCCTGATGTACATATTAACAAGCTTCAGAGAATCCAAAACTCTGCTGCTAGATTGGTGACACATACTCAAAAGCGTGAACACATTTCTCCTATTTTGCATGATTTACATTGGCTTCCGATAAAACACCGCATTCAGTATAAGATACTTTCATTAACTTTCTTATGTTTGCAAGGTTTAGGCCCAACTTATCTCCAGGAACTCATCCAAAAATGTCATCCAGTTCGCAATCTCCGCTCTAAATCCAGGTCTCTCTTAGTTTGTCCCTCGACTTTTACTAAATTTTATGGGGCCAGAGCTTTTGCGGCAGCAGCAGCAGAATTATGGAATAGTCTTCCGGACACCATAAAACAAGCTCAAACAGTGAATTTATTTAAGACAAAGTTAAAAACACATTTATTTTTGCAATAGCCTTCAGTACTTCTTTCTGTATCAACTAAATTTTGCTTTTGTATTTACTTCACATCTCTATTAACTTTTACTTCTCTTTTGTTTTCTTCTCAAAGCGCATAGGGACTTCTCTGTGATTGTGATATGCGCTCTACAAAAATGGTTCATTATTATTATTATTAAATGATCTCTATGATGATTTTCATATTTGTCACAACAAAAACCAATGAGTAAGGGCTTTGATAAAGCTTGACTTTGTATATAAAGCTGGTGATGAGCTACAACCTAAAAAGAGTTGTGTACTCAATGACGTAACGATTAAAGGTGGTGGGGGGCAAGGGGTACATATATATAAGGCGATAAAAATTGATGTTTAAATCTGTGTAAATTTAGTATTAAAGGCAGTGGACACTATTATTTATTGGTAATTACTCAAAATAATTATTAGCATAAAACCTTACTTGGTAACGAGTAATGGGGAGAGGTTGGTAGTATAAAACATTGTGAGAAACAGCTCCCTCTGAAGTGGAGTAGTTTTCGAGAAAGAAGTCATTTTTGACGAATTCGATTTTGAGACCTCAAGTTTAGAACTTGAGGTCTCGAAATCAAGCATCTGAAAGCACACAACACAACTTCGTGTGACAAGTGTGTTTTTTCTTTCATTATTATCTTGCAACTTCGACGACCAATTGAGCTCAAATTTTCACAGGTTTGTTATTTCATGCATGTGTTGACATACACCAAGTGAGAAGACTGGTCTTTGACAATTACCAATAGTGTCCACTGTCTTTAATCAGTGTCTTTGTTTTACAAACAAAGAGTGTTATTAGTATTACAACATAATGATTATGTCAGGGTGATCAGTCAGTGGGCAGGCGGTACTTCACTCTCAACTTTAAGCTCCATTGACCTATCGCAGAAACCCACCTACCTATCCTACCTTGCATTGCTTTGTGGTCACTGGGTCACTCACAGGGTCGGAAAACACTAAAAAGATTTGCTGGTAGGCATTCATTAATATTGTTTTATGAAACAGACGGTTACAACTGTTTTTTTTTTTTTTGGCCTTAAGAAAGAAACAAAAAATAAACTGGAGGTACTCCTATATAAAATAAAAATTGTAACTTTAAGCCAAACCATAACAATACATTAATGGAATTTTCACCCCTTACGTTACCAAGCAAAGTTGTTTTGCTCACAATAATTTCCAATAGTTTCCAGTGCCTTTAAAGCCTCAATACTTCAACATTAATAAAACAAAAGACTTTAGACAAGGAAAATATGATAATTAATATACTTGTTTAATCTCTAAGGCTTATGAAAATAAACTTTCAGATACCAAAATAACTTTTGTGGTGTCAATCCTTTAAAGAACACAACAATTTGTAAACAAATAAATAAATTAATGGCAATGAAAACTATTAGTTGGAAACCTGCGTTTGCGTTTGCGTTTGCGTTTGCTTTCGCTTTCGCTTTCGCTTTCGCTTCGCTTCGCTTCGTTTCGTTTCGTTTCGTTTCGTTTCGTTTCGTTTCGTTTCGTTTTGTTTTGTTTTGTTTTGTATGCTGTTTGGGAGTCTGTTTTAATTAATACAAAATGAGTTCTAAGCTCTGATGAACTTTCAAGCAGACCTTCTAGATGCTATAATGGAGACCTTTCTATATAATATTCCAAAGAAGTTGAGCCAAAAAGCATCCATTGCTTCACTGTCAAGTCTGATGGATGACTGTCAAACAACTTTTTACTTAAGCCAAGATATTGTGTATGAACGAAAAACTTTTGGAAACCAAACAAACGACAGCTCATCAATTTCTGACATTCCTTTACTAAAATGTATTTTTATTTTAGGTAGGCACCTCAGCTGCAGATGCTCTCAAGGATGGGGCTACAAAGCAACCCACACTCTTAGCATTTGGATCTAAAACGAGCATTGAGCAGATCATCTTGAAAATTGAAGACTACGGGTTCACTCTTCCTTCGTCAAACATTGTACCTGCTGTGGATACACTCTTCAAAAGTCACTATGTCTTCAACTTGGAGTACTCGGCACAATTAGAAAACTTCTTTGTATACCTCCAATCTGAACTTTACGGTTTAAAGTTCAAGGGAAAGATGTCAACTCGTATAACAGAAATTGCTATCGCAATTAAAGCACAATAGACAAACAATAGTTTGTTCACCATCAGGACTGCATGTCATTGATGTTTACATGTTGAGATGTTGAAATTTTAGGCCTATGTCTTTATAAAAATAGAGTACTTGTATACTCATGCCAACTAGCTAAATTGGTTATAAGTACAACTGTTGAAGGGCTTATGCAACCAAACCAACAATTTTTAAAGTTGCTCAAGTTGCTTTAAAATTGTTTGGTTTTTGTTGAGATATTTTGAACAAAAAAAAAAGACAGCATATCGAAACCTTACAAAATCATCAGGTGAGATGTTTTGATTTTTCATATGTTGAAATGTCGAAATTGTTTTTAGTTAAGATGTTAAAACTGTTTGACTTGTTGACATATTTTGATGTTGCTGTCGCTATCTTTTAAAAAAGATAGCAGTGATCAAAACCTAAAAGCATTAGGTCCCTTGAAAAATGATGTAATTCTATGCAAGTATTGTAAACCAATCACAGTAAACCCTGTAGCCATGTTACTGAAAACAAAATGCTTGTAACAGAAACTGCCACCAAATAATTGGCTTGAGTTTGTCACTAGGCATATGTCTTTAAAAAAAATAGAGTACATGTATACTCATGCCAACTAGCTAAATTGGTTATAAGTACAACTGTTGAAGGGCTTATGCAACCAAACCAACAATTTTTAAAGTTGCTCAGATGTTTTTTTTCACATGTTGAGATGTTAAAATTGTTTGGTTTTTATTGAGATATTTTGAACAAAAAAAAAGACAGCATATCGAAACCTTACAAAATCATCAGGTGAGATGTTTTGATTTTTCATATGTTGAAATGTCGAAATTGTTTTTAGTTAAGATGTTAAAACTGTTTGACTTGTTGACATATTTTGATGTTGCTGTCGCTATCTTTTAAAAAAGATAGAAGTGATCAAAACCTAAAAGCATTAGGTCCCTTGAAAAATGATGTAATTCTATGCAAGTGTTGTATACCATGAATCAACCAAAACTGCCACCAAATAATTGGCTAAATGCCAGTCTGCCAAAATATTCATGTATTTTGTGGAATATTTTTAAAAATCATCAAAAAGATGTTGGGCACATTTGTAGCACCGTCTACTGAGCCTCCTTCGTAATTTGTGATGTAAAGTTATATTTTTATGAATAAAAGAAAAAAGTGGGAAAAATATGTTTTCTTTGTTTTCATTTTGTGTGGAGATTAATTAAAGTAGCACTTCAGTAACGCATTAGCTCCTTTAAGTGTTGAATTAGCTCTTTTAATAGCACTTTAAGTGCTTTACAGATAGCTCTTTGAGGTGCAAAAAAAAGCTACTCCGGCGCAGGTGCTAAACCAGCACACCAAGTGCAGTCACTATACAAGCTCTTAAAAGTGCTAAATAATGAATCTTTAAGTGTTAAATTTAGCACTTCATTTTTTAGAGTGTACACCCCTTAAGCCATGCAGAGAAGATGACCAAAGCACCATGAAGGAACTTGTAATACAGCAGCCCAAACTGGAAAGGCCAAGTCATCCAAGTTTGTTGCAGAGACTGTCCCAGTCCCTACCAGAAGATGACCAAAGCACCACGAGTAAATCAACGAGGTATGTATGAGCTGCTTTGGGCATATCGATCAGTCAGAAGGGCAAACTCATAACAGAGATTTGTTTTATTAATAACAGTTTTATAGACGAGATCACACCCTTTTAATCGATGCAAACAGCAAATCGTAAACCCAACCAAATGGGAAAGTTCTCACAAATACAGCAATGTTTTCTAACCCTTCTTGGAGGGAGTGTTTGGAGTCAAAGACTTTCAAAGGGCAGATCGTGTGGCAAGCGAGATGCTGTAAACAGCAAGAGCGGCCATGTCAATTTGCCTCTTTTGAAAAGCTCCATGATATCAAAGATATGTATGTAGTCCATAATGCGTCTCACACATAAAGGTCACGATTAAACATCCAAGCAACTCTAAGCCAGCGGGTAAAGGACTTTTACTTGTGATTTATTTTGTTGTCTGAAATACTAAAACTACAATTGGCAACAAATATTAATGCTATTAAATTTAATATGAATTTTCCAATACATGACTCTGTAAAGAATGGAAAAGTGGAAAAGACAACTTGAAATCAGCATCCGGATGGACTTCTCTTCAAAAGGGAAAGAGTAATAGTACCAAAATCCCTCCGTAGTAGTATGCTTCAGCGCATACACTCGTCTCACCTCGGAATTAAAGGGTGTCTCCGTCGTGCACAAGAATGTCTGTACTGGCAAGGTATCACAGCAGAGCTGCGTGCTTGATAGGCTTTTCGCGCATTGCACTTTCAGTTCAAATTGTTTATTCAACAGCCTGTTGTATACCTGCAAAACTAGCAGTTTTGAAACATGCCAAAGAAGCCCTATCTCAATGTGGAATCTTCATTCTACAGGATCTCCCAGCAGCTAAAAAGAGAAGCCTGAGAGAGGTGATGAAAGACGCTTACAAAGCAGGCAAGAAACCTGTGTTCCTGAATGGTAATCTGTACATCAACGGACGAAAATACACGTACCCTCCACCATCTGAGACCCGTCCACACTGAGAACTTAACATCATCAAGCGTACTTCGTCCAATAATTTATTTTATTTTAAGTGATTTTTTTTATTTGCACCTGTACCTTCTCAATTCTTAAATGATTATGCAAACTAATGGACATTGGTGTCTGACACACTCATTCAGCTACATCTAGCCAAACTAGCATGTCATTTATAGATAACTTCACTAGTCTAATATCCAATCCAGCAAGCAATTCCTTTGCATGTCTTTCATAGCATTCTCATTTGGCCACACCTGGCCAAACTAGTATACCACTACATGTACATAGCAGCAGGGAACACAGTGGTTGCCACAATCAATGTTATGGTATGAGCACATATTATGCCAGATTAAAAGCATGTCTGAGTTAATTGCCGGCTGAAGCTCAGTTGTGGCTTATAGGGTGTTGCTATGTGCAACCTATACTTCAACCCTTGTTTACATAAGCCACAGCCACTGATTCAGACCAGGGCCTGCCATTTCAGGATGTTGTTGTGTTTATAAACTAGACGTCCTTATGACTAGAGTGGCTGAAATAAGCATGGCAGTCTCAATCAGCTACATCTAGCTGAATTAGAACTACCACTACAGTACAGCATTATTGGTGCAGTGGGTCTTCAGTGATTTTGGTATCTTATCTCGTAAACTCAATTGGCTACATCTAGCCAAAATAGATTACCAGGAGTATGTCCCTTTTGCATTGTTGAAAATTCTTGCTCATTCCCAATAATTTGGATTGCTTGCTGGATTGGTTTCCTCTATTTATTAGTTGGGTAGGAGCCAAATTAGAATTGCCACTATATTCTCAATGACAGGTACAGGTGCCTACAGTAAGTGAGACTTGGTGTCCAGTGAATAGTTATGGCACACTCAGTTGGCTACATGTGGCCAAAATAGCATACCACTCATCCACATATTAATTTAGACCTTTTTCGCAAATACCATTGAGTAAGCGCAAACTGTCGAATGAGGTGCATGCTGGTCTAGCTAGTGATCAAGTTTGATAGCTAGCTAGACCAGCACCTCATTCCACGTCTATTGTGCGCGTACCGAGTATTTGCGATAAGGCATGATAGACAGGCATGATATTTGGCCCTTTGGGTGTAAAGCATCAACACAGTCGGAAAAAAATTCCCCGCAGATGGTCAACAGACACTTTGTTTGACGTTCAAATACTCGACCAAAGAGTTACATTACAAAAGACAGAGTCCCTGGTGCACTACATTGGATGGCCACACTCCTTTGATGAATGGAGAGAAATCGGTGAGATAGTTGAAAGGGATACGACAGCAACACAAGATAACACTTCGCTTTTTTTTAGGACAACCCTTATAACTTCCATTCAGGAGAAAGTTAACTTGGCTAGAAAGCGTGACAGCCAAGTAACTATTAAGATACCCATTCAAGAAGAAACGTTCACTGCAATCAGACATATTGGGAAGAAAATCAACTGCTCATCAAAGCGTGTTAAATATCAACCTAAAAACTTTGAAAACTTCCTGGAGTTCGGCTGGTGGTACCGTATCAGTAATTCAAACGGAGACTTTGCATATGTAAAAAAGGCAACATTGACATATTATATCTACAAGAGAAGGGTGTTGAAGACTTTTTCCAAAGAATTGAAGCCAACATGTCTGCAAAGGGGTTTTATGTTTGTGTTAACGTTTGTAAAGGGTACAGGAAACAAAACTGACATGGACATTGTACTGTGAGGGATTTTTAAACAAAAGTCCCAAAATTTAATCAGACAAGTTCAGTGTACATTATGGCATTTTCAACTTTTGCAGTGTTGTTGGTTTTAGTTTTTATGCCCCTTCCCATTATTGCCAAACCTGTTAATGAATGGTGTGCATCTATCAACAACTATGTGTTATACACTCAGAAAACAAATGGTAAAAAGAGGTTATGTAAAATAAGTTGTGTAAGAAACTACCTAACTTAAGTAAAACACGGCCAAAAATAAATACTGATTTGTAATGTAAAAAAGGCTATACATATTTTGAGAGTAAATAGTGCATTTAACCATAGTTATGTAAGATTTACCGAAGTAAAGAGAAACTTTACATGGCATTGGTAGGTCTTACAAGCGACTGTGAAAAGAATCCGGTGTTTACATGCAAGTTGTGTTTTTTCCCCGCGTGTGTGTGCACGCGCGTACGTGTCGTGACAAGTTGATGCTAAAGTCAGTATACGCATGGAGGAAGGAAATCCGTCAGTCCATGCAGTCATGGAGTCGTACAATCTCGTTGAGCAAAAGTTGCAGGAATGGGGTATTTGTTCCTTGATTGAAGTATTAAAAGGTGAGTTTCTCAAAAATTGTTACGATCTACAGTCATAATATGCAGATGTCGTATTATTATTTGTTAGTTTTTACAACTATTTCGGCCAACATGTTTGCCATGAACTTCTAGCAAAACAACATGTTGCAACACGTTACAACACACATGCCCACTTTCAGGCAGTGGGTCGAGTTAGAACAAACACAAATTTTCAGCACAACAACAATGTAGGCTGGCGTACTTTCGGGGAAAGTCAAAGTACGCCTAATGTATGATATTAAGCTCAAAAGAGATTGGCTGTTGCCAGCTTGGTGTGTATATCCCTTGTGAGAGTTTGCCGAGTTCCCTTGATGGGAAGATCATTCATTCAAACAAACAAACAAACAAACAAACCTTGGGGAATTTTGTGCATTTTATGACTAAAGCATAAACTTTTAGGAGGGTCACTACCAATAGAGGGCGCCCTCGCGCCGCATCACTCATTGTGGTTATGGTATATTTTGAAGCAAGGTCGAGTTGGTCGCGTGGTGTGTTGCGCTCAGTCTAGTCTGGTGTAAAACATGCGCAAATGCATAAGCTTTATTGATTGATTGATTTTCAGATACACATAACATAATGGCTGAGTTTTCCTGGTGTGATAAGTCAGTAGCTCTTTTTTACCGTACAAATCAAAAGACTTGGCCTAACCATTTTATACTCTTTCTGCAGAAGAGGGGATCGACGATGAGGCATTCCCTTTACTGACCAACGAATCAGCCAAGGAGTTGATTCCCAAACTTGGAACCCGACTGAAGTTCATGCAGCACCATCAATGTGAAGTAAGTTTTGGCGGCCGCCCCGATTTTTTTATTTTTTTTGCTATTTAAAAAATAACAATAAAAAAAAAAAAATAATGTAGCTCTTTTTTACCGTACAAATCAAAAGACGTTTGATGCTTGCCACAGTTCTTTGCAACAGGACGTAATGCCACACACAGAGAATAGTGGAGCAAAAGCAAGAATAACTCTTAAAGCCATTGGACCCTTTCGGTACAGAAAAAAAGAAAAAGTTCACAGATTTACAAATAACTTACAGGGTTTACAGAAGGTAGTGGTGAAATACTTTTCTTGAAATATTATACCATGAAATGCTTTACTTTTTGAGAAAACAGTAAAACAATATCAATTCTCGTTAACGAGAATTACCGATTTATTTTAAACACATGTCATGACACGGCGAAACGTGCGGAAACAAGGGTGGGTTTTCCTGTTATTTTCTCCCGACTCCGATGACCGATTGAGCCTAAATTTTCACAGGTTTGTTATTTGATATAGAAGTTGTGATACACGAAGTGTGGGCCTTGGACAATACTGTTTACCGAAAGGGTCCAATGGCTTTAATTGGAAAGAATAATAGTGTTTCAAAATGGATCGCACAGAAACACACACAGAATTTGAGGACATACAGAACATACTCATAAAACCATAAAACCATCTTCAAATACGATAAGGCGGCCATCTTGAAAAAAATAACAAAAATTTTTAAAATAACAAATAACAAGGACCTCCCTCACCAACTTTTTCAAAAAGTCGGGACGAGCAACATGTTATTTATTTTACTTGGCCTTATCACATTAAATTACAACCCTTGAATTGCACATTCTTTAAATTTAGACAAAGTTCACATTATTTTGTTTTCCTTTCTGTATTGAATTACAGATTTAGCTTTACTTGGTTGCATCAAATTTATTGGGAAGGAGTATGAATTCTTTCACATGCTGTAAATGTTTCACAAACATTCCAGGAGGACTGCAAGGTCTTCTCATTCACCTGAAGTTTGTTCATCTGATTTCAAGTTCCACAAGCACGAAACTTGTGTGTGCTGAGCCAAACTGCAATAAAACGTTTTGGTGTGGCTCGACATATAGACGACATTTACAACAAACTCATAATGAAGTAGATGCTCATGGCGAAAGAAATTTGGAAGACCACCAAGCAGAGCCTATATATGAAAATGATCCTGATGATGTAGACCTGGATGACAATATCCAAGAACCAAGTGAAAACATGGATATAGGGGATATTAAAGATTCTGTGGCTGTGTACATAGCACGTTTGAGGGCCACAGCAATCCCTGCTACAGTTATTCAATATGTTATTGAAGAATCAAAAGAACTTTTAGAGAACGTGGTTGGTCGGGTGTCAGAGAAATTGTCCCCATTACTCACAGAAGTAAGAAACGGTTTCAACCCAACAAGAGAAATGGTCAGTGATGCCGAAAATGTACTTGAGGAAACGAAATGCATATTTGAAGCCCTTAAAACTCCTCACAAGCAAATCAAGTATTTAAAAGAAGCTGGTTTCCTTGTTGAACCTGTAGAAAAACAGCTCGGTACTGTTTTCAAAGTATACACAGACAGACACACAGGCAGAAACAAGCAAGAACAGCACATTCAATCACTTCAGTATGTTCCTCTTGGAGAAACAATGGTAAGGTTTCTTCAACAACCTGGAGTGTTGTCGAGTATTTTGCAGGAGAAAAAGTCAGACGAAGACAGTGTGTTAGAGTCATACCGAGATGGGCTTTACTTTCAGGAAAACTTCAACAGTCACACCAATGACAAGTTTTTACCATTTCTACTTTACTCGGATGATTTTGAAACGGCAAATCCCCTTGGTTCAAGGAAAGGGATCCACAAACTCACAGCTGTTTATGCTTCTTTCTTGTGTCTACCTTCCAAATACCGGGCTAACCTTCGCAACATAATGTTGGTAGCTTTAGTTCCTGCACAATTTGTATCAAAATATGGGATGGATAGTATCTTGTTGCCAGTAGTTCAGGAATTAAAGGAGATTGAGAGAACAGGATTACAACTTAATTGTCCGGGTGAATATGTCGGCTTGGTCAAACCAAGATTATTTCAGGTGATTGGAGACAATTTGGCGCTAAACACAATGCTTGGCTATGTAAGTAGTTTCTCAAGTAACTACTACTGTCGAGTATGCAAAATGCATCGAAATGTTGCAAGAAAGCAAGGGGTGGAGGAAATACAACTTCTTCGAACACAAGAAAACTTTGGCCAAGATTTAGACACAGATGACTATTCTGCAACAGGCCTAAAAACAAATTGCATATTAAACTCCCTTCCGTACTACCATGTTGTTGACAATGTTGCTTTTGATATCATGCATGACTTCTTGGGAGGCATTCTTCGCCTAGAGCTGAAATTGGTCCTTGGTCAACTACTTGGAAGTGGTTGTATTTCCCTGGAGACATTAAACAGCAGAATACAGTCATTCAACTTGGGATATACAGACAAAAAGAATCATCCAAGTCCCATAACTGCGTACCAAGTTGCACACCCTGGGGGATCCAGTGGACAGAAGGCTGCACAGATGCAATGTTTAATGCTATATTTCCCACTGTTAATTGGGGACCTTGTGAATGAAGACTCTGAACATTGGGAACTATTTGTATTGATACTGCATATTTTCAAGCTAATAAGTTCTCCAAGGATCACCAAAATGGGTACATATCACCTGCGAGCAAAAATTGAGGAACACCACTCTCTGTTCTTAAAACTCTTTCCTGAAAGAAACCTAACACCAAAGCAGCATCACTGCCTACATTATCCTCGTGCTATCAGATGTCTTGGACCTATGAGTCAATATTCGGTCATGAGAATGGAAGCAAAGCACAAACAACTCAAGAATTGGGCCAACTCATCCAATAACTACATCAATGTCTCAAAAACTCTGGCAAGTAGACATCAACAAGCTCAGGGGGTTGAGTTATTAATGAAGCAGAACATCGCAAGCCATTCCATGGAAATTGGGTCTCAAGTAGTGGTCAAGGCTTCATCATTAATGGATTGTGAACAAGTGTGTTCTGGTCTTCATTGCCCTCCGGAACAAGACCTTGTGATTGCAAATACTGTCACTATATCTGGGTATATGTACAGGGCAAATGTCATAGTGCTTATGAGCTGGGATGGAGATCCAGTGTTTGCCATCGTTGACCATGTTTTGATTAAAGATTCTGCAGTTCAGCTCACCGTAAAGCCATGGACTACCCTATATTATCACCACCACTACTGTGCTTATGTTGTTCAGGAATCCAACCACCCTGCTCAAATTATTTCCCCAAATGACTTGTTTGACCATAAACCGCTTCACATGGTAAAGAGCTACACTGTAAAAAAAATCGTAAAAAAACAGGGACTTTTTTCCTGTTAAAATACATTTGCTCCCGTTTGTCCGTATTTTAGCAGTTCCTCCTGTAAAATCACAGAGGTGCGAGGTATTTATACCGTTACTCAACCGTAATTCTTATATTTAACGTGAGTTGCATCAAAATGATGTGAATTTACAGGATCTTCCTTTCAATACACTACTTTGTCGTCTTTTCACAAGTTTGTCCGTTTTTCTACAACTGTTTCTGTCTACGCTCGTAAAATAACAGGGAGTTGTCCCTAAAACTACATTTTCTCCCGTTAGTCCGTACTTTATAAGCTCCTCCTGTAAAATCACAGAGGTGCGAGGTATTTATACCGCTACTCAACCGTAATTCTTATATTTAACGTGAGTTGCATCAAAATGATGTGAATTTACAGGATCTTCCTTTCAATACACTACTTTGTCGTCTTTTCACAAGTTTGTCCGTTTTTCTACAACTGTTTCTGTCTACGCTCGTAAAATAACAGGGAGTTGTCCCTAAAACTACATTTTCTCCCGTTAGTCCGTACTTTATAAGCTCCTCCTGTAAAATCACAGAGGTGCAAGGTATTTATACCGTTACTCAACCGTAATTCTTATATTTAACGTGAGTTGCATCAAAATGATGTGAATTCACAGGACCTCCCTTTCAATCAACAACTGGGGATTTCTCAATTCCTTCGTCTCTGGACCTGGAAACATCTGCTGAGGCCTTAAATGTTAGGAATTATGCGGTATAACATTTCTGCAGCAAAAAGTGTCCCACATAAAAAACAGGAAGTTGGAGCCGAAGCCGAAGAAGGAGCCGAAGCCAAGAATGAGAAACCCTCGTCTTTTTACAGGTTTGTCCGTTTCTACACATTACAATAAGTAAACGGACATCTCTCATACAAATCATGTGCGTTGAAAAACACGCTGCAGTACGCACACAGAAAAGTATAGCGAAAATGCACATACCCTACTTTGTATGAAACAAAAACTCCCAAAAGAAACTCGTATTGAGCAATAGTAACTGTTTCACATAAATATTCAGGTTGTGTACTTGCTGTACAAACCAAAAAAGGTTGTTTTTAGAAATGTTTTACACACGTACCAGTCAAATTCAAAACGACAACTTTTGCACATCTGTGCTGCAAGAGCTGTATGAAACGACATTAACAAAATACATGTTTCGCGCGCGGTGGCCGATACACTCCACCCACTTTGCTCCAGTGGACGGTCTAGTTGCCGCGCCGCGTGCAAGTTTTCATGGCGCTGCAAGGTCACGCCATCCACCACACACACACGTAAACACACGCGCGCACGGCGTGATCACTGAGAATATTCATTACTTTCTAAGCTGCTGCGTGCTGTAATTGGTTCATGTAAATGACATGCATGAACGTCGTATAGCTCATCCAAGTTTGTCACCACGCCCGCGCAAACTTTTTGTAATGAACGGTCTCTGTCGACAATACCATTTTAAGATTTGTTTCATGTTTGGTCCTTTACACTGTAATCCATCCTTTTCGAAATGATTTTTAAAATGTTCATGTGTTCAAATTTTAACTTAAGTTTTATCTAATGAAATAATAATTTAAAGTTTATTTTGAAGTTGGAAGATCATGCAAGTTTTATCACGTTTCCGACTGGTTTCAGCCGACAAGCAAAGCAAAACATACGCATTGTTATGCGCATGACAATAGCGCTTACCAGACTATTCAAAAACGCGGAATTTTAGACTGGGCCGTGGCGAAATTACTGACGTTACTTTCGGAGATTCGTTGACAAGGTTTGACTGCTTTTTGGCACTTTTTCATGCGTTTTGTAATTGTTTGAATTAAAAGAACTTGGCCAAGTATTGTTACTTTTAAACTGAGCACATTTAGGGCCCACGTAATGTTTGCTTTTTGTCAGTGATTGACTGAAGTTTTCCTTGCTCCATGGTCGGGTTGAGTAGCCTATTTATTATTAATATAATACATGTACTAACTACTAACTACACTATAATTACCATTTTAACGTCAGTCATGTCAGTTGTGTCATTGTCAATGGTGAACTGAATGGGTGGTGAGGCGGCATTCATGACATTGTGTGACTGAATTGATGGCTGGGTCTACATGGACATCTGGCATGTCTGGTCATCTATGGTCTGGTTAAGTTCGCTTTGTTTCCTTTTAATATTCTCACAAAATGGAAAATGCAATGCCAAAGGACAAGCCTTTTTGCCACATTTGTAATGTACATTGTAAGACTATAAAGGCATACACACAACATTATCAAATTCATAGGCATGAGAGAAATGTACACTTTCCCTGTTGTGTCTCAGGATGTATGAAAACATGTTTTACTTACAAGGGATTAGTGTCACATGTATCAAGACATCATGGTGGCGTTCGTGATGAGGATGCAAATAATGCCACATACCAGAGTGCAGGTGTTGTTGTTGAATGCATGCTGCAGTTTTGTCAACAGCAGTGTTCTGATATTCAAGAGTTCTTGGCACACTTGAAAAATCACATTAAGGAAGGATTGAATGTACCATGCCCATTTGGAAAATGTACAAAACAATTCAATAAAAAGACTTCCTTCTCTTCACACATATCTAGATACCACAGACACTATACAGTTCATTCACTAACACCAAGAATACTTTGCTCAGGCGTGGACATTGAAACTTCTAATCCACACAGTGTCACTGAACCTGCAATTTGTTTTGATGGCAGTAATACTTATGAAGACAGTGGAGATGATGATATTGATAATAAAGATGGAGTTGAAACCGGAGCTAGTGTAGCTGAATATACTAAGGCAATTGCATTGTTTTTTTTGAAGTTGTACTCAAAGTCCCTTGTTCCTGAAACAACTATTCAAACAATAGTAGATGAAATGAACATTCTGCATCAATTGACTCGTGAGAGTGCAAAGACAAATGTCAAGTCTAAACTCCTGAAAGCAGGGGTTTCTGGTGATGTAGTATGCAAAGTGGCAGATGACATTTTGGATGGAATAGCTGAATTGGGATGTAGTTTAGCTCCTTCGGAAGAATCACACCAGTTTCAGTCCCAACTGTGTGGTACACTTCGCTCGACTTATCTCAGAAAAAATTACTACAAAAATGCATTCAACTTTGTGAGTCCAGTAGAAATCAATCTTGGGGTAGATTCTTCAGGCAAATCACATGTCTGCCACTATGTTCCAATTCAGGAAACGTTGAAGGTTATGTGTGAAGACAAATCAGTGCAAAGACATTGGGTGCCAGTTTGCAATGATGGAGGAAGTAACCAAGTAAACCAACTGCATGATATTCAGGATGGTAAAGTGTTTAAACAGAATGCATTTTTCCAGAGCAATCCCAATGCTTTGCAAATACTTCTGTTTCAGGATAGTTTTGAGATAGTGAACCCACTTGGGTCAGCAAGATGTAAACATAAGGTGCTAGGCATTTATTATACTCTTGGTAACATTGATCCCAGATGCAGGTCACAAGTAGACGCTATGCAGTTGATAATGCTGTGCAAAGAAAAATCAATCAAGGAATTTGGGCCAGAAGCAGTTTTATCTACTCTTGTTAAAGATTTACAACAATTAGAAAGTCAAGGAATCTCTGTACATGGTGGGGAAGTTGTCAAGGGCACTATATTGGCTATAATAGGTGACAATTTGGGTTCTCATTATATTGGAGGCTTTTGTGAGAGTTTCTGTGCGAATTACTATTGCCGTTACTGTCTCCGAAGTAAGAGTGAGATTGCCGAAGGCCCACCTTACATTGAAGGATTGTATAGAACAAAAGAGACGTACACCAATTCCTTACAAGTTTTGCAGGAAGGTGATACTGATCATGTAGAAGGGATCAAATTTGATTCAATTTTCAATGCTTTGTCCTTCTATCATGTAGTTAATCCTGGGTTGCCTCCTTGCCTTGGTCATGACCTCTTTGAAGGTGTAGTAGACTATGACTTGGCATTGTACATCAAGCATTTTGTTGTTGACAAGCACTGGTTCACATATGAACTCCTAAATAAACAGCTGGCAAGAATTTCATTCAGTGGGTGTGATTCAAGGAATATGTTGTTTTTTGTCAGGAAAGGAGAAAAGATCGGAGGGCATGCTGTCCAAAATTGGTGGTTTTTACGATTTTTTCCTATTGTTATGTATAACTACATTCTTGACACTGAGAATCCCACTTGGGAGTTAGTTTTGAAATTGAAGGAGATTGTGGAGATCATAGTTTCACCAAGCATTGATTCATCCCAAGTAGCCTATCTCAAGGTCCTTGTTGATGAGTATCTCGAGCAAAGGAAGGACTTGTTTCCCCAGAAAAAACTTAGACCTAAACACCACTTTCTCTGCCACTACCCATGGCTCATACTGATGTTTGGCCCACTGATCAGAGTATGGACCTTGCGTTTCGAAAGCAAACATGCTTTCTTCAAAAAGTGTGCACGCATCAGTCAGAATTTTAAGAATGTCACTGCAATGCTGTCAGAGAGGCATCAATTAATGCATGCATATTCTTTTCACGGGAATATTTTCCCTGATGATGTAAAGGTTAAGTGTGGAACAGCATTTGACTCAAATATGTATGCAGACAATATCCAGAAAGCTGTACAAGCCATGGATTTACATATGCAAAACTGTGAAGTTTCAGATGAAGCATCAGTGTTTGGCACATCTTATAAAAAAGGCATGTATGTCTTGTTGAAAGATGCCGCTGGTAACTGGACATTTTCTTGTTTACTACTTGTTATTGTATCACAGTCACACAGGAAAGTTTATTTCCTTGTTAGACCATGTCAGTCTACATTTCTGTGTAAGTTGGGTCTGTACAAAATCCATGATGAAAGACAAAGTGGTGACTCCAGCGTTGTTTGCGTGTCATATTGTGATCTCGTAGACTATTGTCCCTTGGCTTCTTATAAAGTTGGCGGTTGTAAAATGATTACACTAAAGAATAAACCATGTGCTCAGTTTAATAAGTAACTGTACGAATCGTGAAAGTAGATTGATAATTTGATCAGTAGCACAACACTTCCTGTAAAGGCCTTCAATGGGTGACGCATGGGACACATGCAAATAAAGTTAGCAAATTTCTTATTAAATGTCAGGATTCAACATGGACAGTCGGCAACTGGAAAGCAGTTCCAGTGAGTCAGAGCTCGATCTGCATGATGTAGAAGAAAAGATAAGAGACATATTGCCAAACATCAAGCGCCGTCGTCTTGCATCATTCCTTGAGTATCTTCAGAAAATGGGTGTCGAGTCTGTAAATGACCTAGTCTACATTAATGAGAGGGATATTTCTCAGACCCTCACACCGATTGAAGCAAGAAGGCTGCTAGACCATTTGAATTGTAGGCCCCCTGTTGGTAAGTTCACTGTAAATACTTACATGGTTTTTTAACCCAAGAGCATGTCAATGGCTTAGCACTTTGTAACAAATATCTACTCTCATTTTAAATACTTCCATTCATATTCTGTTACACTAAATTGTTTTGGCCATATACAGTACGTCCCAGGAAGTGTCCATCTAACTGTTTTAAATATAAATAAGAATGAGGTCAGATCCTAAGGCTTGGCCTCAACCCCTATGAGTCTTATTTAATTTCAGTCACGCATCACTGCACAGTTGTATTTTTGAATGAAAGACAATAAAAAACAAATGTGCAACTAGTGTTTTTACAATGTGTACATGTATGGGTCCATTTAACATTGGGCAATATACCTGTCTCTTTTAATACATGGGGGAAGGGGGATAGTTTTTTTTGTTTTCTTTCTTTCTTTTTTTTAGTTTTTGGGGGTTTCAGTTCTATATTATTAAAATGACAATCTTTGAAGTAAGGCACGAGAGAGCATATTGCTATCATTTTTAAACAAAATTGAAAAAATTAATTTTAAACCAAAATAAGATTGTCACCTGGACTGTTTTAAAAAAAGTAATAACATTAAAGATAAGACATGAGTATTTATCGTCAAGCAAACTTGTATCCTCAATTCTGATTGTTCAATCAATGGCAACAACAGTGATATACTGTATTGCATGGTCCATATTGCACCCTGTGTCCTGCGCTATTCAAAGCTGCAAGCAACATTCCAGCTACATGCAGTAAACCGCTGAAAGGTTCATATGTAAAACTTGCTAGTTACGACTTTATTGCATGTCAAATAAGTTTGCTTGAAGATAAATTTGTTATCCCGTTCACACTTGTGGAACACCAAAAGCGTAGTGCATCTGTGTCCCACTATACCACTTGGCCGAATATGTGGGGCACAGATGCACTACATTATGCCATTTTTCACTCACGTTCACGAAACAATTAAAACAATTGGCTAAGGTACTCCATTTGTCGTGCAGCTAGTGGCGGTATTTGAGTCCTTTTTTGCTCCACTGTCTTTTTCCTGTTATTTGTTTCAAAACTGAAAAAGATTGTTTTACTTTTGCCCTTTTGGCATTTCCTAGAAAGTGGCTCCCAAAATCGTCGTGTCAAAGCAACACTCGAACTTGATGATTCATCATCCTCAAGAAGTTCATCATCATCAGCAACTGATGAGAGTAGCCAATCCAGTGTGGAAATTGCTGTGGGAAACCCATTCCCATCAAGGTCATCTGCTGAAACAGGTAGCACCCGTGTTCCATGGCAGAAGATGCCCAGACTGCTGATGGCAGCATTAGAGGCAAAGAGAAGACCAGCGCCAAGTCTTCGCAAAGAGATGATACGCATCATTGTAGATGATCTGGATAAACCATCTACATCACTTCCCCGCACAAAGGTGCTGCGCGCATTAAGTTCCGAAATTGTTCAGAGGTTTCCGGATTCTTTCATTGATGAACTTGGTGGGGAGAAAGTTGGATCTGGTTATGACAGCCTGCTCTCACAGTTGGTTAACAGAGTCGACAACATAAGTCATCCTTCAATGAAACGGGGAAGATTCTCTTCTGGGGATGAAATATCTAGTGGCCCGGCAAAGAAAAAGCGGGATTCCTATGGTTGCATAAATTGGCAGCCTATATCACTTCCAAAGGGAGAAACAGTGGCAAGTCAAGTATTGCTTAAAGACGAGCTGAAGGCTCTCCACGCATCTGAGCCTCACACGGATAAGACCCAAATCATGGAAAAGATGTCAACAACATATGCAACACAGAGAGCAATGCTGAACAAAGCCAACTGTGCTCTTCTTGATGTAATTGAGGACTGGCCATATCTCTTTGATGAGAAGTTTATGCTAATGCACTTCAAGGAGCTAGTTGGTACTGACATCATGCACAAGGTGCAAGAAAGCTTCAAGGACAAAATTCCCAAGATTCTGCGCTTCCTTAAGCAGCACTCTTCATGTCTGCGAAACAAACAACTCCAGGATACACTCCAGCAACTAGAGGCAGCTGTTGATGTAGTGGGCAACAAGTCACCACAAGTGATTGGCTTAATCACTGTTTTGTGTGCCTACTTTGGTGAGGACAGGGGATGCCACATCCTTTCTACGGAGGTAAGCAACTTAGAAATATATCTATATACTTTCCTCATAATGTTTTTTTTTTAAAACCTTCTCCTGAAAGTTTTGACTGCGTGTCTGCATTTATGTATGTGGACAGAAAAATCAGCACTTAACAGTTTGTACTTCGCACTGTGAGTCTATCCAAGGCATTCATGTAAAAGAGGAGGAGTTAACACACATTCATGTTTGTAATCTTTGATCACCCATTGTGTCATATGTGTAAACATCCTCAATCGTTGACCCCTTAATTTTGTCCTTCATTTGTTCAGACTTTTTTTAATTTTTTTTTTTTACCAAATCCAGTTGTTTTAGTAAATGTTGATCAAATATTTGCTTTACAGGAACTTGAGAAACCTGTTTTCAACAAAGAGGACCTACCCGGAAATCCCTGTCTGCTTGTCAATGGTAAGTACATGTATTTGATTATCCAAGTATACAGGGTGAGTAAAAAAATATATCCCTTTGGAATAGTTCTTGGCTCCCGCAAAAATGGGAAAGGTAACTAGGGCTCCTGGATCCGCCACTGCTTCATTTGTTTATCACAGCACACTTATGTTACCATCCCCAGAAAGTAAAGGGGCTATATTTATCTATTCAAATTTAAACATCCTTGGTGACATTGGATGGCTTCAGTACATGTAAATTTACTTGTTAAACTACCTGGTGCTACAACAATATTCAGTCCATTCATTCAAATAAATTCACTAAGTCCATTCATTCAAATAAATTCACTAAGTCCATTCATTCAAATAAATTCACTAAGTCCATTCATTCAAATAAATTCACTAAGCATACCCCCCACAGTCTCCTGATGACGAGCAGAGCATACTGTCTGGAACATCAAGTTTAATTCCCTCCAGTTCCCTGGAGTTCCCTCCCAAAGAGATTTGTCACATGGTGCTACCGTAAATCTTTAGAATTATTGCTATCTCCACCATGCTACCTTCAAATCTTATCATACTCCACCCCATCCCCAAGATAAAAATTGCATTTTGATTTTCAGGGAAGCTACTAGAGGCCAACAAATGGTCACTTGCTATTGGACAGCTGACAGTCGCTGATGTGGACAACCCCATTACCGCACTCTGCATGCTTTTCGGCAGTTACTACATCTTCAACCTACAGTATCCGGCTACCTCAGCGGGAGTAATGGAGTTTATTCAAAGGTTGGTAAAACAAAAGTAAACAAATACAGTACTGTAGTTGGGGTACACCCAATGTCCCTATGTTCCCAAACCCTGTGTTCCCCCCCCCCCCAAAAAAAAAAAAAAAAAAAAAAAAAACAGTTACGGTTAGGATTAGGGTAATGGTAAGGGTTTCAGTTAGGGTTGAACAAAGGGATTCGGGGAAGATAGGGACTGGGGGACATCGGTCGCACCCCTATAGTTACCCAAAGGGATATCTTCCAAGTGCACATTTTAAACGCTAATTTTTTAGTGGTCAAGTAAGAAGGCCGAGCACCTGACTACAGTGCATTAGAATACTTCAAATTACAGTATGTTCCCCAAATTGTTCCGACTGACTGTTTTGGAAATAACCACAAAACCCATGAGGTCAATTTAGAAAATATTTGGTTGTGCAGCTACTCCTAAGCCTTGGCCCCAACCCCTATGTGTTACATTTAAATTCAGTCAAACATCACTGCACAATTATCCATTGAGTAAACATTTTTGAACACTGACCAAGTTCCTTGCCTTATTCAATTTCAATACTGTGTTAAGCTGTGTAAAAGCCCTCATGTTGTGAATAGGGTTGCAGTTGGGATTGGAATCATTTGCCTGGCTATCATGGCAAGACTTCAGTTTTATGCTCAACACAACACTGACATTTATGTTGCAAGGAACTTGGTCACACATTCCAAATTAATTGACAACTGTGCAGTGATGTGTGACTGAAATTTAATGAAACTCATAGGGATTGAGGCCAATGCTTAGGAATAGCTGCACAACCAAATGATTGGTAAGATTGAAAAATCTTAAGGTTCACAGATTTACACATGGTATGAAGATGGTTATTTTAGAAAAAATCCCTTGAAATATTTTTGCCAGAAGTGCTATAGTTTTTGACAAACGAGTAAAACCAATAATGCTTGTTCTGGAGACAAACCCAACATATGAACATGCACAAAAAGAAGCCTATTGTTTTTGGCCCCCCTTATTTAAATATTAAGGTCATTATGGTTAAAACAAAAGAAATGTTTTCTGAGCAATAACTCCAAGAGGACATGGCATATCAACTCCAAACTTGGTTTGTGGATTAGTCTAGGGATCCCCCAGAAGCCTATTGCTTTTGGACCACCTAGGTCAAATGTAAAGGTCATTATGGCTAAAACAAAATAAATGTTGTCTGAGCAATAACTCATTCTTGTTTCCTTTAAAGATGCTTGGTGGGAATCAATCCACAGGAAGGAACTAAGGGAGGACAGAAGAAGACAGCGGTACATGCAGGTCTCTTGAAGCTCACTAATGCACTGAAGTCCTTTGAGTGGAATGTGTAAACTCCTACAATGATAGAGACACGCCACAAATCAAGATGCCACAAATCAAGATGCCGTGGATTAGGGGCTAACACTTAATGATAAATATTCAAAAATCGCTAAAAAGAAATTATGAATGGTGCACATTGTTGGAACGAAAACTGGAATAATCCATAATTTTGAAAGCAAATTGTCTGTTCTCGAGGGATTATCCGGTTGGGAACCGACTGACATTTTGCACTGATTAACTGCGGTATAGAAAACCTTTTTCCTGTTCTTGCACTTCTGTGTAAATGAGGTGTTTGTTATTGACATTGCCAAAAAGGTGGAATTATGCTCTGAAGAATAAAATCAGGTTTTAAACACAGCAATTTCTAATCGAAAGAAAGTTACAAGATTGAAACAATGAGGAAAGTAAATCTCAAGAATACAGAAGGAAAAAGGAAGTTGAACAAAGGAAGTAAGTTCAACGTCCTTTTCCCTTATATATTCTTGAGACTTACTCATGTTGAACCTTTCAAAATTAATCTGCCAGTAAACAAATTTGTTACAGGATTTGCAAATGTTTGTTTTGTAAATTACTATTCAAT
This sequence comes from Asterias rubens, assembly GCF_902459465.1. Taxonomy (NCBI): domain Eukaryota; kingdom Metazoa; phylum Echinodermata; class Asteroidea; order Forcipulatida; family Asteriidae; genus Asterias; species Asterias rubens. The sequence continues at coordinate 6,645,909 of NC_047063.1, forward strand.
GATGTTAGACCCTGATTAGATGGTCAAGATGAAAATCGAAAGCTTTTGAAGACTTTTGGTGGTAATATGTTGAACCTTTATAAGTTTGTGTTAGTGCTATATTATGGTGAATTTTCATGAAAAGTATATTTCTTAGAGTTCTTTTCTTGATAAATTACCTCCACAAAACAAGTTTTCCAAGTGTTTAAAAAAAAAAAGTTTCTTTATTTGTGGTATTATGAAAAGTCATAGTTTGGTTAGTTAAGCCGGTTTAAAGTAAAGCAATTATATAGTTAAAACTTTTACATAAAACATTGCTTTTCAAAATAATGCACAAAGAGATCAATAATATCACAAAGTTAAGCTTTAAAAAAAACTTTCCATGTTATGTCAGTACTTAAATGTTTTCATAAAACAGCTTCCTCTCAGCCACCCGGTTTTGTGATATTACAATCACATTAAAATTAAAATCAAGGTTTTATATCCTAAGTTTTATTGAAACAAAATCATCCTGTTAAATTACATTGTTGTGGCATAAATAAACCATACAGGGACTGTGAGAAACAACTGTTGTCTGTTGAATTACAATCACTGACGTGTTATAACGAACTGTCCCCGTGAGATAACAGTTTTTGTCTGTTATAAAACGGGAATCGGTTCCAAAATGACGGTAAATCCTGATTATTTACTGGAATATTAACGTTATTATAAAGGAACAAACTTAAATTACAATATACATAATGTGAGATAACAGTTTTGGGCACTTGTAAAACGGGACTTGGTTGCAAATTGACAGGGTAAATACCGTTACTTTAAAGGAACAAACCGTTAAATTACAATATACATAATGTGAGATAACAGTTTTGGGCACTTGTAAAACGGGACTTGGTTGCAAATTGACAGGGTAAATACCGTTACTTTAAAGGAACAAACCGTTAAATTACAATATACATAATGTGAGATAACAGTTTTGGGCACTTGTAAAACGGGACTTGGTTGCAAATTGACAGGGTAAATACCGTTACTTTAAAGGAACAAACCGTTAAATTACAATATACATAATGTGAGATAACAGTTTTGGGCACTTGTAAAACGGGACTTGGTCGCAAATTGACAGGGTAAATACCGTTATTTTAAAGGAATACAACGTTGAATGACAATGTATTAAACTTGTTTAATAACAGTGAGTCCCGTAATTTCCATGCCACCGTTTTTTTACAGGATGGTACTGGCGTCCCGACTGCCAGGAATTTCCTGTAAAAATACGATTTTTTTTTTTACAGTGCAGTCTTGTTAAGAAGAACATTAATTATGGCATACATATCTTTGATATTACAATTGGTACATTTATCGGAAAAGTACATAATCTTAGAATCAGTGATCAGTTTGTTAACATGTTCCTTTTGAGAACGGTAGGCTTGTTCGTCAAACGCTGAGTTGCTCTTTTTCCATTTCCGTTCAAGCCGACGTCGAACACGCCTTTCAGTATGGATGGAGTTGTTGTACCATGGGAGTTTGGGTTTGACGGTACGTTCCCTGGTCACAAAGGGACAAACTTCGTCAAGGACGGTAGAAGTTATTGAACAGTAAGACTCTGTGTTGTGTAAGTTTTTACCGTGCAACGAACTAGTAAAAGTTTACCTGACTGTTAGGCCGAACAAAATAATAGTTGTGTTTCCGGTTACCCGACCGTCCCTAGAAAATCACGCCGACCCTACATCTTTTTATTCGTAAAAACGATATAAAATAAAATCTTATGGTGCCGACCCTAAACCTCATTTTTGTGCACATCGTCCTGGATTTCTTCTTCGTTTTTTCCTTTATTTTTTTACTCATTCAAACATGAATGTCGGACACTTCGAACCTTTTCCATTTCGTACCTTGGTCACTTCGATCGTACCACCACGTAATTTCGTGAGCTAGCTCCTACAAAAGTACAAGTCGTTCCAATTCCGTCGGAAAATTTAGTTGTTGTGTTACATGTTCTATCAGTGTGCTTAACTTGCGCAAATTGAAGATATACCTACGCAAATTAAAACATTTACGTGCGCGAATGTGCACAATTTTCAACTTGCGTGATTACTATTTTGCGCGGTTCTGTGACGTGTTTGGGCTCGTCGAAAAAGGAGCGTAGGGGTGTTTCAAAAATTTATAATGCCAATTAATAAGCTAAATCTGCAGATAAAGTTGTAATTTGCAGATGAAGTTGACATTATAATTTCTGAAAGGGTTTTTTTGTGTGCGTATTTTCAATTAATTTAGGCTCCATTAATAATGAGGAAAGTGTTTTGGAAAATGTTTGACTTGACGTCACCTCCAAGTCCAATGACAGGAAACTTTTCACAGTTGGGTACCAGGCAATGTAAAACGTTGGTCAACATGAGTGTGTTTTGAAAGCTCACTTGCTATTGGTTGTGAATTTTTTTTGCCCACTTACTGGCCAATCGGGATAACGCACATATTATTGTGGGTCAACACAAGCTTGGTGCCCTGCTTCTGGCTGCAAACACGTGTGATACCACGACGCTTTCGATCGTGAAGGCCGAGTTATAGTCGGTCGCGCGATGGTCGGGCGTCGGAAATCTTGACGCGCGATCATAAAAAGACACGGTTTTTAGGCCTCAGTCTTAGGATTGCGCGCAAGATTTCCGTCGCGCGACCATCGCGCGACCGACTATAAACCGGCCTTGACTCGACTGACTGCTCGAGGCCGTGTGTTTCCTCGCAGCAGTATACATGTAGTTTGCAAGGCCGTTTGCAACATGGCGGCACCGGGGACAGGGGGAGTGTTCGCGTTGACGTGGGATAGATGCTCCCACAAGTTGACCACTACAAACATGATGCGATCGTTACCACTTGAATCAACAATAAACTCTGCATTTACATTAGGACACCCGGACACAGAAGACAAAATACAGGCCTTCGCAAGTACATCAACTACCAACTTTACAAACAAATTTGATGTAGACTTGCTACTTACATTCAGTGACATGAAAGACATGGCAATTAAAGCCATCAAATTTCATTGTCTGACTGAACCACAGACCGCTTCCCCTGTCCCCAACATGTCAGCTTTTGATGTTTTGATGTCTTCATCTGCACGGAGAAGTTTCCCTGCTGCTAAAACATCAAGGTAAGGCCCTACGTCCTACGACTATTTTCTGTCATGTCTGCTGTTTGTTGATGATAATGGCTCTATCTACGTTAACGTTTACTGTTCTGGGTTAATTTTCACGGCGGAAAGAAAATCCTTCTTTCAATCCTCCATGCTTCAATGAACTTCATGGTTTTAACGTTTGTGATCGTTTGTGAACCCTAACCCTAACCTTAACCCTAACCCTAACCCCCCCCCCCCGTCTTTACTTTTCATGTTTAATATTGTAACTTTGAGCACTCCTGTTTGTCATTCTGATTTTTGATATCACAGTAACACCCACTTTTTTGGCAGAAAGGTATTGTTGGTGAAGTTTAAAATATTAATAATATTAAGGGTGCAGTTTGGGTCATAATTTGGGGGAGGGTCATGATCGATATTAAATAACACATACACAAAATCAATGTGAAAAACATTTCTATAAACCACGATTATTTATTCTGCTTTACAGTTCTGGAATGAAGGATGGCTTGAATAACAAAGACGTGCTATTCAACAAGCTCCTTGACATGTTTGTTTCAAGGAACTTGGATTTCCCAAGTGCTGTGGCTGACACTGACGGAACATATATTATCCAGGTATTATTGTATGGCTTGCATACAGAAAAGTTTAATTGTGTTTTACATGTTTTATGCATAATTTAAACCTATACAAAAACATCATCTTTGCTGGCGTGTAACAATGTTTAATTTGACCGTTTCACCAAAACATGCACAAATGTTTGTATTAAACTGTGTAGTTAACTTTTCAATTGTTGCAAATATTTATTTATTTGTTTGTTTGGTTTAAAACACAACACTGATCGACAGAAGACACTGAAATGATCAGTTTACAAAGTCACATTTATATAACGATAAAATATAGATATTAAAATTCATGAGTAAAATACAAGAAAATATGATTTAAAAGATAAACATCCATCAAAAGAGATCAGCCAAAACTGCACAAATGGGCAGGTAAAGGGGGAGGGGAAAGGTTAGGAAGGGGAGGGGGAGGAGGTCGGGGAGGGAAAAGGGCGGAGCATGGAAGGTGGGGGTTTAATGTTTCAAAAGTACTGTTTTTTGTGGTGATAGTTCTGATCGGATTCTACATTGGTTCTTTTGTTGTTTTAAAAGGTAACTAAAATGCCACCCACAAAAAATCCTTTCAACAGTGAATTTTTAATTGCTTTTTACACAGGTCATCTGTAATGCTCTGTGGTATATTACAAACCAGCATAGTGTGATAAATAATGCATCTGTGAGAAAGAAGGACGTAAAACCCATACCACCTACCTTTGACGAAGCATACTCAAACTGCAATGATTTTCGCAAGAAAACACGTCAAAATAGCCAATTGTCTCAAAGCACTCTGAGATCACACGGAGAATCCCTATACAGTCTACTCCTGAAGCCTGTGAGTAGAAGCTCAGCTGCTTGGTCCGAAGCTGGTAATGAAATAAAGGAACTTGCGGACTGTCTCGTTGCTTATGCTGACCATCTGATAAATCAAGCGACTACTCAAATCCACAACCAAAGCCAGATCCATCCAGTTCGCACAATTAACGAACATGCAACAACGGAGCATCGTCACAAATTTGCTTTCGGAGTCAGGATGGCTTATGAACAGCTCGATAAAGATGTGAGAGAAGCTGGATGCGGCAATCCCGTCTTCTTTGATGAAACTAAACATTTGGAAATGCCATTTCAGAACAACGTCGAGAGATTTCGTTTTTTCACTGCTTTGCAGTTGTCGGTTCCTGTTGACATAATTAAATTCTGTCCAGGAGGGAGTGCCCTCACCACTCTGGTAGTTGTCCAGACACAAGAAAATCGCACCGAAGCAGATATTCTACTTGAAGGAGTAAGGCTTGTTGAGAGATGCCGACATCAACTGAAAGAATTCCACACAAGGGCTCAAAGGAGGGTCTTCAAATCGAAGCTAGCCAATGTTGCAAAAGTGGAGCCTTGTGTAGCTGAGATGATCTACACTGAACTATGTATCGATGGCAAAAAGGCTTTACACCCAGTCACTCAGCACAGACTGCACTTGATCTTCCTTGGGGAGCATGACCTGCTAGCTGATCTTCGGCATCTAAATACTGGGAGACCATCGAATAAGTTTGATGTATTCTTCGAGCAGTTGGAGAAGATTGTGGAGCAAATTACAGCCGCAGATGAACGTCGGCACAATATCGCACATCTTTCAGAGTGGATTTCTTTGAAGGAACTGATCAAAAGAACCTCAGAGCAGTGTCCACCAGGGACTCTTATCCCATCAACAACTCTAGTCCGACTCCAGTTCGCACCAAGGAACCCCTACACTCACCGAGCACTTACATTTACCTCAAAGATTAATGTACAGTACAAAATTCAACGCCGCCAACTCCGAGCATCCCACCAAGATGACCATTACTGTGCTGCTCAGTTTCGATATCTTAAAGCAAAGGCATGTGAGATGAAAGGTATTGCACTTCTGCTCTGTTGTGATGACAAGGCAAAGATTCCTGTTGGAGAGCCGGGTTGTGCTGTGTCCACTGGTGTAAGAGGGAAGAAAACACTAGCACCCACATCAACAACACTGAGCAGTATGGATCATGATATGACCAAGGCATCCTTGACGCCATCTGTTGTGCTGAAATGTGCCATTCCAGATGATCCAGAGAAATCTTTTGTCCGAGGCCACGTCACAACAATAACAAATGATTCCGTTTTTCAGACATCCTCTCCTTTCAGACATGGAGCTGCCCTAGTAAAGCTTCTAGCACATGAAGAAGCATCTGTAGTCTTGAAGTACACAGACGGTGGCACCGATCAAAGAAATACACTTGAAAGTGTGAAATGTGCCACAATTTGCCTTTTTTTAGCACTTAATCTAGACATGATCATCTTGGCTCGTTGTGCCCCGGGTCATAGCTGGATGAATCCTGCTGAAAGAATAATGTCAATACTAAATTTGGCACTACAGAACTGTGCATTGGAGAGAGAAGCAGGTGATGCTGCTGCAGAAGCTGAATTCAAGAAGTGCAACAGCATGGCTGCAACCAGACGCCTAGCTGAAAGTAAGCCAAACCTGCAGATACGTGAAAAATGGGCTGAGGTCATATAACCTGTGTGCTCAACAATCAGAAGCAGGTTTGAACGACTGACTCTAAAAGATGAAGCATTTCAATCGCTTGACCCAATCTCTGATGAAGATATCAACATCTTCAAATGCCATCTGAGAAAGCAATTCCCTGATCTTGACCTGGCCAAGCTGCAGAAGGTGCATACACAAAAGAATGTGGCATACATGAAATGGCTGGATGAGCACTGTCGCTGCAGGCAGTATACCTTTCAGGTCAGTTTAATATTTAAAACGTTATACAGATGCTTTAAATTCCCAAATATGTATTGCATTCATGCCAATCAGAAGCCAATCAATGGCCTTAGGTCTTACGTTTTTGGCATGACTTTAAATAGAAAATAAATTTAAAGAAATGAATGTCTTCAATAAGTGGTTTCCTTAAATTCCAAATGCCGAATGCCAAGGAAATTAAAACAAACTCAAAAAATTTCCAAAAGAAAACAAACTACTTTGATAAAGTTTTCAAAAAAATTGCTCATACTGTGTTGTTTTGTTCATTTATTATTATTATTATTATTATTATGTAGGTTCGGAAGTGTGACAACCAAAGCTGCTGTCTACCCACTAAAGTTGCCAGAGAACAACTGACATGGCTTCCTGACCCAGAACTTGCCATGGATGGGGAACATTTCAAGCCCTATGCACAGGTGAAGGATACTGATACCACTGAGAAGGACCGACCATCCTTTTGTGTTCCTGCACCAAAACCCAAGGGTCGGAAGCGACGTTACCAAGGCTTTACTCTACCACCTGATGCCAGTGGTACACCACCTCCAGATATTGAAGACATCAGCTCCAGTCAAGTTGAGGAAAATGAAAACCAAAATGTCTCAGGTAATTTTCAAAACAGCCATGTTGTTAACAAATGAGGGCCTCACAATACAGTCAGATATTTATGTTAAGGGAATAAAAGTGTGAGGTTTTAATTAGTTGTTTAAACACGGTCAGGCCTGGTTCCTGATATTTGAATGAGACGCAGTATGTAGTTCAATTATCAGGAACCAGGCCTGACCATGTTTAACTATTAACTTGTTTAAAACTGATTCAACACACTTGTATTCCCATTCATAAATACCTTTTCCGTTCATAAATACACCTAGGGCAAACACTTTTTTGGTCAAAAAGTAATGAACGCAAAACTTTTTTTTACGATTTGTTCAACAAAACATCTCTCCAGCTATAAAATGGTACCCCTGTGGTAAACAACTCCTTTATGGAGATGGTGGGTGCGCCTTGCGCGCGGTGGCCCCACCTGTTGGGTGACGCTCTCTTGACCGATAGGAATGAATAAACTGTCTTATAAGCATCTTGTGCAAGCTCGGAAGTCACGCCCATGTTTAAACACTTTTGGCCATGTCTCTATCAGCCGTTTAAATACCCCATGTGACATACTCTCGACCAATCAGAATAGATAAACTGTCTTTAGGTATTTATGAATGCAACTTAATGAATTCCAAAAGTTAGGAAAGTTTTCACTGTTTAACAAGTCACAAACATAGAATTTTTTTTAATGGAGTGCCCTCATTCATAGAGAGAAAGATAGCTGTACTTATTTTGTAAACTTTGCTTTTTCAAATAAACAACTCTACATGTACTCTACACTGTAAAAAATGCTGGGTAAAAAAATATTGGGCAAATTAATTTGTGCATATGTTGGGTTTTTTTTTGTTTAACTAATGGGCAAATTAAAAAAAAAACTACTGGGCAAATGAATTTGTACATTTGTTGGTCCCTTTTTATTTAACTAATGGGCACTTTTTGTTGTTGGGTAAATTTGAAAAATAACAGTGTTGTAGTAACCTGTCGTTGGGTAATCAATGCCCAACTATTAATGGAATTCTTTCAAGTACCATTTCGTTGGGTAGAAAAATCAAGCAACACCCAATATGTTGTGGAGTTTTGCACAAAATTGGCCAACAGGTGAGAAATAGCACTACAACGTGCAGGCGCGCTTCCGACCGACCGTGTACATGTACATGTACTTCTAGCCTCTTATCTTTCGGACGCACACACATGCAAGTAACATGGCGGACATCGAGTCATTGCTGGATGACTGGGACCTTCCAGACCTTAAGGACATATTCACAGGTAAGAATTTGTTGCACGCAACTAACAGATATAAGGGAGCAGATATAAGAGTACAATATTTGTAACTTATTATGCAGAAGTTCGAGTGACAAATGCTGCAAACAATAACATTAGGTCACCTCCATGGTCATACGACGGCAATACACTTTTGTATTGTATATAATTAGCGTATACGGTGCATACCAACTTGACGGAGTGCTCCATGTCCACCTTTACGTAACAAATTTACACACTGCTGTGCAGTAAAGAGTAGGCCGTTCGATCTGATAAAGTTTATATTTAAATTAGGCCTATGTCATGTATGTACAAAATGTTTATCACACAGCAATGACCATTGTTGGATAAAAGTACTCAACTTTCCAAACAGTTGGTACAAAGTGGCCTCAAAAGGTTGGGTAAGAAGTGCTTACTCTGTAAATAAACTATCCAACTTCTGGTCATTTTGTACCAAGATGGCAAATTTTTAGGGCACTTGGTTAAAAACTCATTTATTGTTGGAAATACAATGTAGGTGCTCAGAATTTAAGAGCGACCAATGCAAAATTACCTGTTGAGTCTTGTGTGGAAAATTTAGTATTTTTATTCAAACTTTGAAGATGGAAATGGTAGACATTTTTTAGTTTGCAGACATGTCATTGGTCTGTTTTTGCTTGTTCTCAGATTCAGAAGGAAAACAAACTGAACAACTGATCTATTTAGTTTACAAGGCACTATCAAAAAAAAAAACAAAAAAAAAAAAAACAGAATACATGTAAATAGGCAAAACTCATCCAAAAAATACCTTTCTACATTTTCATAAGTAGCGTACAGCTAGAGGTAAGAGTAAATTTCATTATCAAATCAACTGGACTTGTACTAATTTATGTTTGGCAACAGTTTCGCATCATATCCTGGATGCATCATTATTCTCTACGGAATAATGAAATCAGGTGCTGGCACCAAATTCGTGCCAGCGTCAAATTCGGTACCCGAATTTGGGGTTTTCAACTTCGTGACTCGTAAGTATTTTCCGTATGAAAAATAAACTCAACTTTGACATTATGTCAAATTTTGTCAAATTTACAAGATAGCTTTGACCACACCATATTCAGGCTATTTGCTTATGAAAATAGCTGATTTTTAATATTATTTTCCTGTTCTGATTTTTATATTGCTGATAGTGCCTTTAATGCTTGAATAGCTTTAAATAAATGTTACAAGCCAAACTCTTCTTTTCCCCAAACTTCTCCAAAGAACAAGACAAAATACTAAAATCTCACTTACTCGTTTTGTTATTTGTTTGTTTTACAGATAATGCCATAGATATTGAGTGCCTGAAACTACTAAATGATGCAGACATTGCACAGTTGATTCCCAAAATAGGTTTGAGGTTGAAGTTCTCACAGCAGTGGAAAAAATATGTGAGTTGCTAATTCCCATGAATATTTGTTGTCAAAATGTTTTGCTACAAGTGTTTGAATGAGGTACAAGGGGGTGTAAATGGCCTTTTTAACCATCTCAAATATGTCCATGGTGTACATGCTGGTACTTCAACTTTTGTGGTGTGTAGACAAGATGGTTGTATGTCAACTTTTCAATATGTGTCATCATACAGACGCCATATTTTGGCAGTTCATGCTGCAGACACAGCAACAGGTGTTGTACAAGAGCATGAAGTTGATGTTGATCACTCAGATGTAGAGAGTACTCCTATGAGTGAAGATGAACCAGATAGTGAACAAGATGGGCAGAATTGTGTAGATATTTATGAAGCAATTTCTTTCTTCATAGCAAATATGAAAGCGTCTGCTGTGCCTTCTTCCACCATACAAACTGTAATACAAGATGTTGAAGAGCTGATAACCGTTGTACACTGTTATTCTCCTGTGTAAAATAACGCTGTGTAACTTTTTGTTTAAACAACCTGTGTAATTTTTAAACAAGGTTGTGTGATCATATCCAAGCTGTGTAAATCCTATGTTGTGTAAATGTAGTTTTATGTTATAAACCGATATTTGCCGCCTAAAATGAACTTGAACAACTGTTGTGTAAACTTTTAAGCACGTGATATGAAAGTAGCCAATCACGACGTCACAAAAAAGCTGGAAAAATGGCAGACGTGCCGGAGTTGTTAGAGCAGTGGGGATTTGGGGATTTGGTTGAAGTTTTTGACGGTAAGTACAATGTTTCAATTGTTTTATTAATAAAAAGCACGAACATGAAGTATTGTAGCGTAAACTGTGTGTGATTTTATCACATGGCTTTTGGTAAATTAGCCCAAAATTTATTTCAAGAAGTTTGCTTACACGGCATCGACGGCACTGCATACAGTAGTGCACATGAAGTTCAACAGGAATATACGTTGATTCTGAACTGAAGGCTCGAAGTTGTTCGAATCTTCGATCATATTTTTTCCGTGCAAGTTTATTATGTTTGAGCCAGAATTTACACCCAAAACAATTTTTTATTTGAAGGGTATTCCGTAATAAATGTGTTTGTGAAATGACTTAATATTAGTACAACCATTTGTGACCAATGATTTTCCGTTTCGGAAAAGTGCAAATTCCGTTTCCGTTTCCGACATAAAAATTCAGTTTCAACTTTACACGTTAAAAAACTCTCTATTAACCAACGGCCGATTCAGTTCCGGAGTTGGCAATTTTCAAAATTTTACGGATCCAATGTTATAGAGATAAGCAGTAAAAACAAGTTAGAAACATGCAACAGCCGTTGCGTTATCATTGCACCAAGACAGAAACAGAACGTCAGCCATTTTGTTTTCACTTTGGCGACAAAATGTTGAAAGTTTATGGTTGATTTGTGACCTTTATGAGTGAACAATCAATGTGTGAGTTCATATAGAGCAGGGGTAAGCTGGTTTATGTATGGTTGTTGATTAAAGGGAGGGATATAATGCAATTTGAGTGAAAAAAAACAGTAAAGAACGTGCCGTGAATGTGATGATTTTGACCTCCAACTCCGTAGTCATGGTATGGTAGTGTTACTATAAATACCATAGAGCAAGGCCTATGCTAATACATATACTAGCATTGTAAACAACGTGTATTCATTTGTACATCGTTCGTAGGCTGACATGACCGGGGCCCAATTTCAAAGAGCTGCTAAGCACACAAATTTGCTTAGCATGAAATTTTTGCCTTGATAAAAACAGGATTACCAGCCAAATTTCCACGTGATTTTCAGGATAAGCAAACAACAGCTGAATACCATTAACAAGTATATGCAACAAAATGGAAATTTGGTTGGTAATCCTGTTTTTATCAAGGAAGAAATTTCATGCTAAGCAGATTTTCGTGCTTAGCAGCTCTATAAAATTGGGCCTGGGTTAATACGATCTCACTTATTACGGTCTGATTGTTGATGTTTTCTAGTATTAAAAAAGAAGAAGTTTAATTAAGAACACAATGTTAAATTCGCTTGCCTATTCAATTTCAACACTTTTGAATTAAATTAATAACATGAAAAAAAAATGTTTTTGTCACTTTTTTTACTTCAAATTCAAATTCAAATTCAAACTCAAATTTGTCACTTTTTTTACTTCAAATTCAAATTCAAATTCAAATTCCATGTCATGGCTCTCAACACTCAGCATGCACACAACGCACGGCGGCCATAGTACTATTCTAATATTTATTCTAAATATTTAAGAAATAAGGTCACATGTCAAAATAATAGGGTTTAGCATAAGTATACAGCTAGTAATAGTTGTGTTCTTTGAAAACTGTCTTGATCCTTGTCGCTTAGCCTAATCCACACAAAATAATAGAAATTAGCTGTGATGGAAAAGATTAAATCCTTATTATTTGCTTTGCTGTTGTACCTTTCAGATAATGGAGTTGACAATGAATCGTTCCTCCTTCTTGATCCTGAAACAATCAAAGAGCTGATACCAAAAGTAGGACCAAGGATGAAATTTCTAAAGAAATACAGAGATTACACAGCCAAGCCCAATGCAGTTGACGAATTGCAAATGGAGAATGAAGCAGTTGCCATTGTAGAAATTGAAGCCAACGGTGCAGCCGAGGAAGAGAATGACGTAAATGATGCAGATGAGGTAATACATGAAGGTCTTACTTGTTTCAAGTGTCTTAAGGTGCAGAACAATGCATTTGAACTTTTTTCACATTTGAAGTATGTCCACAATATAAATGCAAGTACAACAACCCAAATAGTATGCCCACAGTGTCAGCTAGCATTTGCACACTGCAAAACATATAAAGACATGTAAGAAAACACCATGTACATGTACCCCAACTTCCACTTCATGAAGGTGGTGCACAGTTTGCCAGGGATAACTTTTACATGGAGTATGAAGAGGAAGGAGAAGATAGTGAATCTTCAAGTGACGAGGAATGTTTTGAAGGCAGCCTACAAGAAAAAATGTCTCTGTTTGTTTCACATATGAAGTTTAAAGACCTGCCAACATCTACCGTTAAAACAATTACTGAAAATGTCCAAGATATCATAGCCTCAACTGTCAATCTGGTTAAAAAGAACATAGGCACCATGCAAGAAGAATTTGAAAGTGGAGAAATAAATCAAGGATCATTTGCGGATGCCCTGGAGTTGTGTGACTCATTAAAGTGTCCCATGGAATGCCTGAAATCAGAGAAGTCCCAAATGGAGTATTTATTGGACAAGGGAGTGCTTATTTTACCAGAAGAAAAATTGCTAGGACATTGCTGGGTAGCAAGCCTAAACAAATCCACTGGACGAATGGAACAAGTGCGAAAGCAAGAACACTTCCAATATGTACCAATAGATAAAGTCCTAAAATCTTTTTTGGAACAACCAGGAATGATGCGCATCATTTTAGATGAAGTTAATGCAGTTGAGGAAATTGGTGTGTTGAAGTCTTACCGTGATGGTGAACTATACAAACATAGTTTCAATGAAGATGGTCGTGATGATGGTTTGATATTGCCATTGTTGTTGTACAGTGACGAGTTCGAACCCGCAAATCCTCTGGGCTCCAGGAGGGGGGCATACAAGCTTTGTGCATTTTACGCGTCAGTCCTATGTCTCCCAAGAAAGTACCAGAGTGTTTTAAGCAACATATTATTGGTAGCCTTGGTAAAATCAAAATTAGTCACAAAGCATGGAATCAATTCAGTTCTTGATGTCATTTGTGCTGAACTACATAAAATATATACAACTGGCATCGTACTTAATTGTGTTGAATTTAAAGGGCGTGTTTACCCAAAACTGTTTCAAGTAATTGGTGACAATCTAGGGCTGAATTCCATGTTGGGATTCACTTGCGGATTTACGGCCAACCACTACTGCAGGGAATGCCGATCACACAGAGATGACTGCCAAATACAAGAGAAAGAAGACAAGGATCAGCTACGGACCAAAGAAAATTATGCTTTGGATGTGGAGATTGGAAATCTGACAATGACTGGTGTGGCGAGAAGTAGCAGCTTGAATAACTTGCCTTATTTTCATGTAGTTGAGAACAGCACATTTGACATAATGCATGATCTGTTAGAAGGGATGGTGCCACTTGTCGTCAAGTTGGTTTTGAAATATTTGATAGATGAGCGGGCACTTTCACTTGACGACCTGAACAGTAGAATATTCAGCTACAGTTATGGATTTACTGAGAAGCAAAATCGCCCAAGTCCAATAACAATGACATCTTTGTTGAATCCGAAAGGGGCAAGTGGCCAAAAAGCTGCACAAATGAATTGCTTGATCAACAACTTGTGTATGCTTATTGGTGACAAGGTGGAACAAGATTCGGAGCCATGGCAAGTTCTGTTGAGTCTTCTAGATATATACAAAGTTCTGCAAGCACCCGTCATAACTGTTGAAGCTACCTTCATGCTGAAGGCTAAAATAGCAGAACACCTTCAACTGTATAAAGCTGTTTTTGAAATGCCACTGACTCCCAAGCAGCATTTCCTTGTACATTATCCTCGTTGTATGAGGCTTCTTGGTCCATTGAACAACTACACATGCATGCGGTTTGAAGCTAAGCACAAGGGCTTGAAGCGTATTGCAAGGGCTTCCAATAACTTCATAAATATCGCAAAAACTGTAGCTAAGAGACATCAGATTAAACAGAGCTATGGGTTTCTACTCAAGCAAGACATAGAGCAAAGGGAAATGGAAGTGTTAGGTCAAGATGTTATACCAGCATCAACACTGCAAAGCGCTGAAACAGTCTGCACAATACTTCAGTGTCCTCTCTACAGTGATGTAACTCTTGCAAATGCAGTGATATTGAATGGATACAAGTTCAGACCCCACACAATGGTCCTTCTTGGGTGGAATGAGGACCTTCCAAAATTCGGAGAAGTTCAAGAAGTTTTCATACTTAACGGTATTATTTACCTCTCGCTGCAACTGTGGGCCACCCTTTACTTTGATAGACATTATTATGCATATGCTGTGACTACCACTTCTGACGATGTGCAAGTAATGCAGGCCAATCAACTCGGCGATTACAGACCTGTTCATGCAGTGCAGAGCTATGATGAAGATGACCAGACTTACTATATAGTAGTGCGATATCAACCTGCATGAGGCTTGTTAGAGGTCTTGTAACCAGGGTTGTATCTAAACCACTTTGAGTATTGGTTGAAAATCCTGTTAAAAGTAAGAATTATTGCTCAAATTTGCGTAATAATGTGTCATTTTAATGAAACAAATTCCTGGTCATTCAACAGGTCTTTAGTACCAGTTGGTGGAGAAAGATTGTAACAATTATCAGCTGGCGCAGCTGTACAACTCTGTTCAAAACTCATAGAAAAGAAAATTGCTATCACCAATTATCCTAATTCATTTTACAAGTGTATTTTTGGTGACTTACAATGTTCTAGACCTGATGGAAAATAGGCATTCTTATAATAATAACATAAAATGAAGCATGTGTACAAAATACTAGACAAGGTCTAAGGGAAACGAGATTATGATGGTTGTGGAATTTTACCATATAACCCCATAAAAATATTTGGCAATAAGCAAAATGTACACACAAGGCCTTTTTTTGTCTTCCAAATAACTCTTTTAAAGAGTGAAAGTATTTTGAGCACTGCTATCATGTGTCTAATGAGATTCAATATTGTCAAAGTGTCTGTCACTCATTATTATTCTACTTACAAGTATATTTACCTTTTATTCTACTTATTTAATGCTTATTTACTTTATTTAATGCAGATTGTGCAGATTGTGCAGAAGAAGAAATTGGATGAAGAAGACAAAAGCCATGAGAGTACACCAAAGAGAGCAAAATATCTATTTGTAAGTTAAACTTAGGAAACAACCCATACATGTAGAATGATAGTAAAAGCATAGTTAGCATATTAAAAAACGCATTTCACAGGTTTTTCCACTTTCTTCAGAGACGGACCTTTAGTTTGCCTGAGGAGCCTCTTTTCGGTAACTCCATAACCTGCTTCTGACTAAGAATTTGTTTATCTTGCATTCATAAATACCTGGGATAATATTTCCATTCTGATTGGTCGAGAGCACGTCACGTGGTTGTGGTTAAACGTGTGGTATAAACGCAATTTATAGCTATTAGTACCCGCGATAATATTTTTGTACACACACGTGCACAACCCAACACGCACAAAACAGACTTTTAAACAGTTTTTGAAAATGTACAATTTTCGAAAATTCGCTTACAAACAGGTTGTCACAGAGTGTCTTTTACCACCGAATGTCCTTATTCTTTCACTTTGTAACAAAAGGGCATTTATGAATGGGAATAAAAGAGTGGTGAATAGTTCAAGGTTTTAAACGGCCGTTTAAAACCTTGCAAGGTCGTGACCGTGCGATACCTTTATATTGCACGGCCATGACCCTGCCGGTTTGAAACGGCCGTTTAAGAACTCGTCACCACTCTTTTATTCCCTTATTTAAATATTTTGCAGGATATTGAAGGCATTCTTCTGAACAGCAAACAAGGTAACCTCGTGGAAAGGATGAAAAAGGATAGGATGCTTCTACCAACAAATCGGAGAACATTAGTGCAGACTCTAGTCAGCCATATGATAGAGAAACATGGTTTTAAGTAAGTATTCATTGTGTGTTAAACACATCAATTCAACTTTTAGTATTTTTTGGTTTATGAACACATTTTAGGTAGCTTATTAATCCCCACTCAATCTGATCATGACATCCAAATTTTTGTTGTTCTATGTAAAGCTGTGCAATGGCTAGTTTCAAGCTGTTGATTGTAACTCCAGGCAGTGGTTGGTGGTTTTGTAATCCCTTTTGAATCGCTTGTGTTAGGCCACATGATAGCCATTGTGATTATACTTGTTTTGTTGAGTGTGATTGCTATTATGATGGCTTATGACAGAAATTAAATAGTTGTATTATTTCGTGCAAAAATGCTTAAGAGAATGGCTCATAAGCTCTGATTGTTAGTATGATCTTCTTTGGTAAGGGTAACTTCTAAAAAATAGAGGGGCACCATTATTCCTGTAACATGTGGGTTTTTTAAAAGTTTGTAATGAAAATTGCTCTTTCATTTTGAACTGAATAATGTCCCAGCATCCTCTTTCAGTATCGTACATGCTGATATGTTGATGCTAACTAATTGAATTACGCACATTGCATTACAAAATTTGCCCTCAAACCTCACAAATTTGTCTATTGTGATCCACTTTTTCTTTGAACCACTTGAACCTGCTCTTCACGAGACACAGTTGCACCACAATATGAAAGGTGGGTGCAATTTTCACGAGTAAGGGAAGATAATTATAGGCTTGTTGACACACATGTTTTGTTTACATGCTATTTTACAGTCCACCAGCTTGCATCAAAGAAACCTTGGCCAGCAGCCTTGTTGAGGAGTACGCCTTTCTTAAAGACACAGAAGGCATAACAGGATACGTAAGTTTTGCCATGCATAAACACATTGTGTCACTCTTGACTAGCACAGATTATTATTTTGGTGTACCATTATTCAACCACTCTCCTCAAACTGATTGGAAGTGTCTGCTCATGCCCTTGTTTTTCAGTCCCTCATCTACTGATATGAAGAAATGTATTAGTCTCCCATCTACATGTACTTTTGATATCAAGTAGTTTATCAATCTCTTATATATTCCTGCTAACATCATCAACCTTTTATCTACTGGTTGTGCCAGGTAGTCCCTCTTCTACTCATGTTAACCTTGGATTGCTTCTTTCTTTTTTTATTCAGGAGCAGTGGTTTGTGAAAGGCAGAAAAAATTATCCTGCCGGTGGCAGCCTCGAAGACCGATTACGGTATGTCAGGATGAAACATTTCAAGCACATGAGAGAGACCACCGGGACCACTTCTGGGACAACTAGTGAAAAGAAGAATCTTAGCAAGACACCTGTGAAAAGGAAGGAACTAACAACCCTGGTTGAACTGACCGAGTCACAAGGTATGTGTTTGTTTGACCATTACTATTTTTTGACATTTTACACTTGTAAACAGATTTGCAGTTGGTTTTCACTGTTTTAACAGATGCATTGTAAACCATATATTTAAACAAATATTGATGGCTTTATCTTGCAGTTCTGAAAAACATAGTTTCCCATGTGACATAGAAACAATTGTTTATTTCTCACGGACTATTTCAAGTGAAAGTTTATGATTTATTTTCCAAATGGTCAGTTGTTTTTATGAAGAGTTGTTCTGCCTGCAGCTTTAAACAAAATTCCAGTATAGTCAGTACACAATGCACTCCTATTGTAAACCTAGGCCATGAAATAAGTTGTAAGCAAAATGGTTGTTGAGCATAAAAGACAAGTTGTCATGTTAAGTTACACTCGATGAAATAAGCACTGAAATTCGACGGTTCACAATTTATTTTTATGGTCATTTTTTAGTTAAAGAAGCAATAACATGGATGAAACATAATGAAGAACCAAAGGCAATGTTATTTGAGTACATGGCCAACACCTGTAAACAACGTTACAACTGGATCAAGACAGATAGCCCAACTACAGCAGAGATCCTGGAGGTGTATCCTCGGCTGTTAGATCCAGGAATTGTAAGTTGCATGTTTTAATAACTAGCTTTTCTCTTTGTTGCAGTGGTATATGCGTGTTGAGTACAACATTTAGTAGAATTTAAGTTGCATTAATATGTTGGAATTAGACAGACAAAGATCTCTTTTTTACATATCAGCATCAACAGTGACCTATGGAGCAATTATTCTGAATGTTTGTCCATAGCAACAACCTATTGAATCCGATGAAAGTGAAACTTTATTTAAAAGATAACAAATATATTTACTGCCAGAAGGTTAGCCAAGAGCATTCAATAGGGTGCAAAACTGTATGGATGTTTGCACAGCACAATTACTTTTATTGGTTGAACTTAGTTCAATTTTGTAAAAATCTAAATAATAATTACTGACTATGGCTTTAACATAACAAATAGCCAAATTCAAATTGTGGAAGAAACCTCTAATCCAGTGAAAACTGCACAGGACATTGACACTTATTGCCTTGTATTATTATTAAGCATAATGTATTGCCTTTACTAACAAATTGCTAATAACTTCAATAAAGGGTAATTATGACAAAAACTTTGAGAGATGCGGTGCGTAAATAATTAAAAAAGCTGGGAGACTGCATCCTTCTGCAACTGAGTTTTCCAGTTGAGGTTTTTGTGGTGGCTGTAGCGTTTGACACAGTTGTAAAAGCTCACCTGATAATTATGTTAAACCATTTATTTATAACTCATTTACTTACTTATTTTCCTTATTATGACAACTTTAGGTTGAGCAAGATTCCGACTGGCGATCTCTGAAGAGACTAACCAGCTTTATGCTAAGTGGCCTTCTTTTTCCAAACAAGTGTACAAGTACAACTCGAAGGTACTCGGGATCAATTGGGAAAAGCAGTTGGATGTAGGAGAGATCGATTTTGGCAACTTGACAGAAGGTGAGGTATATTAAATACCCAACATAATAATTATTCTTAACTTTACCTTATTATATTCAGTGCAATGTGGAAAAAGAATACTCAACAATTGTAAATTCTGAAAAAGAGTTTTGAAACTGAGCTTTGTAGTAGCCGTTAATTGGATTGATTCCATTTCCATTATCGGGTGTATATCTTATATTAATTTATATTGCTACTACTTTCTGACATTTCTTATGACAACTTGGCAACAATTTCTTTTTTTGCTGCTTTAATTAGTTGCTTTAGAAATTACACACATGAGTGCCCTGAATATGGCCATTTTACAAGTGAACTCAAGGGACTCTTGCATTATTATTTCCATCAACATGTCTGCTCTGCAAGTGTGTATTTTTAACTGTCCCATTTTTCTCTCTATCCTGCAGTCGATTGACATCATACTTAATTTGTTCATTTGAATTATTTTCATAATTTCAGAGGAGTGTCAAGAACTGGCTTTCTCAGTTTTGCCATTACTTTTTGTGGGGAGGAGCAAAGGCATGAAAGGGAGATGTACCCCTGCAGAATCCCTGCGATCGTTCATCGATATGAAACCAGTAAGCTATTTTTTTAATTTTTGAGAATTTGTTCAATATGTCATTTTGATAAGTGGTTTTTTATTGTCAGACATTGTAAGACGAGGCTAATTCCTCATTTAGCTGGGGATTAACAAAAGTAAATTTTGTCCAAATCAAGACACTTTTCGTTTGTAGTGTTTGCGACCCTTTTTTAGAAAAGTAGAAACCATGTTTTCAGGTCTTCCATTTTACTATTTATTGGGAAAGCACTTCAAGGGTTTCAGTTTCCACTACTCCTGAAAATGCTAACTGATCCCTTTATACTTACAAATCTTGGTGCTTTTGGGGTTAACAAGGATCCTTTAATTTGATGGATGACAAGATACAATGAAAAAGGAGTCCTCTGGGCAATAGGCCTAGGTGCCAAAATAAACCAAATACACTTATCTTTAGAGCACACTGGATCCTGCATAATTGTTGAAAACAGACATGGTTTGGGATCCACTAGACCCCTTACATGTTTTAAGTGCAATCTCAGCTATTCAATTTTGTGCCAAGTGGGCTGTTCTTCTATGTTTAAATTATACCATATATTTTTTAATAGGAAGGTACTGACATCCAAAACTACATGGCGAGCATTCCGGCAAAGGAACGCCCACAGCCCTTCATTCTTCTTCTTGGTGGAAGCAGGTTCAGCCCTCAACAAGTCTTCATGGTAGTGGAGAGAAGGGCTGTTTTATGTTCATCAATTCTTCAAGCAGTAGACATATGCATGAAAATTATCTATGTACTCGATTTGGATTACCAGCCACACTGCAGTGCAGTGTGGCACATGCTACAACACATGGTGTATATGTTGCCACCAGGTTCCCTGGCAGGTGTCTCATTGATAACTTTCCGAACTTGGCTGAGACATTTGCCAGAGGCCTAGGTAGGAATCTATTTTCAGATAGGTTATACACACAGCATAAATAAAGAAAATTCCGAAACAAAAATATATGTAATGGCAAAGAAATTATAATAATAATGAAGTACATGCATAGTTACAAACAAAAACTGTTTTCAAAGTTTAAAGGCACTGGACATGTTTGGTAATTATCACAGACCAGTATTGTCACTTGGTGTATCCCAACAAATGCATAAAATAACAAACATGTGAAAGTTTGGGCTGAATTGGTCATCGATGTTGCAAGAAAATAATGAAAGAAAAAACACCCTTGTTCCCCAAATTTGGGTGCTTTCAGATGCCTGAAAAAGGCTTCAGGCCTGAAGTCTTTTTATATTTTAGTGAGAAATTACCTCTTTCTCAAAAACTAATTGGTAATTACTCAAAATATATATTAGCATAAAAACCTTCTTTGGTAACGAGCAACAGAGAGCTGTTGATAGTATAAAACATTGTGAGAAACGACTCCCTCTGAAGTAACGTAGTTTTTGAGAAAGAGGTAAATTCTCACTAAAATAATAAAAGACTTCTGGCCAGAAGCCTTTTATTCCTATCTGAAAGCACACTAATTTGTACAACAAGAGTGTTTTTTCTTTCATCATTTTCTTGCAACTTCAATGACCAATTGAGCCCAAATTTTCACAGGCTTGTTATTTTATGCATATGTTGGGATACACCAAGTGAGAATACTGGTCTTTAACAATTACCAAACGCGTATTGTAAAAGCATGTGAGATAATTGAGTTCTAAATCAACAAATTTGTTTACTTTTTGATGGCAGATGTGGACATGGGAAACCAGTGGTCAATTCATGACATGACCTGTACAATTTGTAGTCTTATATATTGTATAGTATGTTAATTCATTGACATTACCTGTACAATTTGAGTTGCTTTTAGATGATACATGTATATAGAACACAGAAAACATGAAAACTAATGGTCAATTCATGACTTGACCTGTACAATTTAGTATGTTAACACGCAAAACGTGGAAAATAGTAAATTCATTGACACTATACCTGTACAATTTGGGTAAGTTTAAGATTTCAGATAGAACAAGGAAAACATGGAAAATGGTCAATTCATGACATGACCTGTACATAGCTACATGTATTTTTTGATGAGTGGGATAAGGACAAACGCGATGAGGTTGTGCATGGTCACTGTACATGTAGGTGTTTGGTGAAGCCAGTGGCATGCAACCACCATAGCCACTACAAATTAAACAGGGAAATGTCTGATTAAAACTGACCCATTGGTGTATGTATAAATTAATTCTTTGTTTCCTGAATAAAAAGACCAAAGGTTGTTCGTGCATACAGATAAAGGTGTGCTATTTATCTGATTGCAGTTGAAGACAAATTTAACAAAGTTATAGTTTAAACTTCCTGTCAGAAACTTGTGCATAGCTATGAACAAACGCCACACTATGAGCTGTGGTGGTTCTGGGATGAACTGGTGGTTTAACAAACTTGATGTTTCGATCAGTGTGCTCTGATTGTCTTCAAGAAAACGAAGAATTCCTCTGAAGAAAATCAAATCACACTGGTTTGAGGCATCAAGATTTAAACCACCTGGTCTTTTCGAAACTCATGTACATGGTGTTTACTGCAAACCTTACTAGATTGTTTTTCCACTGTGCAATTATTGATTGGGATTTAATGTTTGTTTTTGTTGTGTTTTTTTTTTGGGGGGGCGGGGGGTAGTGTTTCAGCTTTTGTTTTGTAATTTGAAATGTTTGCCCAATGGCCGCACATACCAGTGCGCATTACTTTTGAAATTCTTATTTTTTTCACATTATAGAAACAAAAAGGTAAAAACAAAATGTTTCAAATTGCACAAAACGCCCATCACTAACTCCCCCCCCCCCCAAGAAGAAAAAATGGAAAACAAATTTAGACTGTCAATTATTGTTGTTATAGTTGTTAATTGTATGCCTTCATAAAAATGAATTGTGATGTGAAATGTTATTTGGTGTAGGCCTAGTTGTGGCTAATAAAACTCACCCCAAAATTTAATTTAAAACCAAGGTTTCTGAATTGTATATTTTTTATGTGTCTTAAAATGGCCATTCCACAACTTAAAAGTAATACACAACTATTGTGTAAAACATTAAGCAATAGCTGTGTAAACGATTTACACAACTAATTGTGTAAATTAATCTTACACATTATTGTGTAGAAATACTACACAACTGTTGTTTACAAATTACACAACTTCGGTTGTGTAAACTGTTTACACAACAGTTGCTAGGTTCATATAGTAAACAGGGGTTGTGTAAAATTTTACACAACTTGTTGAAGATTTTACACAACCGAAATAACAGTGTATAGCATATAGATCCCACTCTGCTTGCTAGCAAGAACTCCGACCAACATCAGAGACTTCATCAGAAACTGCTTTTAATAAAGTTTTTGCATTTCAGTTTTCTCTAGGAAAAGATACAAAAAACAAGTTATATTGATGATATGAGTGTCCTTGTAAATTATAGCAATGATTTTTGGTGTAAAATTCTCACCATAATCTCAGGTCCAGCTAAAGTATTTGGGATCCAAATGTTGTTTTAAGGGGCAGTAGGGGAACTAAATCATGTCTGAACCTTTGATGTGTGGAGGTAATGGTGGTGCAAATAATCAGGGGGGGGGGTCTACCTGGTCACGGTACTGGCTTCCAAGTCATTTGAGAACTTAAAATGAGTAGCTAAAGAACGTCATCATTGATCAGTTCATTTAACCTTCTAAAAGATCTGTGTGCCTGACCTGTTTGAATTTCCTTACACTTTGGTAATTGGAAATGTTTCTTTGTTTTAACTAAGAACAAACTTGGTAATAGCTCCATGGTAAAACTACCAAAATTGCTGAAGTCAGTACATTAAGATTTTATAACAGGTAGATTAGTCTGCTTTAGTTGGTTCACCTGGGCCCAATTTGATGGCTCTGCTTACCGCCGAATTCTGCGCTTTTGATCACGATTCCCCGCTTGTTGAACAACTACACTTGTATTTTCTAAAAGTTAAAACAAGTTACTATTTTGTAGTTTGTTAAGTTTGGTCTTTAAAAAAAAAAAAAAAAAAAAAAAAAAACATGAACCAAGTAAAATTTAGACAAACCATCTTCATTCAAAAAATAACTTGGGATATCCATGTTTTCAAATTTGTGACAATTGTAGTTGGCAGAACAAATTGTACTTCTGTGCCCTCTAACAAAACTATATATTATGCATGCAGTGTCTGCAAATTGTCCACGGTTGAGTAGTGCTGCAGTGGAGTAACTAAGCATTTCTTTCGATGCTCAGTGTTTCTCTCTAGTATTTCTCTCTTTTTCTGTCAGTTTTATTACCATCAGTGTACGGCTTTGTTATTTGTGAATAAAGTACGGCGGTACTGTACATGTACGTTGTACCCATGACGCCAAGATTTTTAATTAAGCGTTAATTATAGACGTACCTTGATTGCTTTTAATGGACTGAAACATCTCTTATTTGAATCAGTTAATTTTTCAACACAGAATATGACATTTTGAAAATGAACAGAAAATTTATTTTGAAGTTATTGTTATATATTGTGTTTTTGACTTGTAAAATGCTTCCACTTTTAGCGCCATATGTTTTGTGCACAGAAAACAAAATGCGCAAACGTATGACGTCATGATGACGTGACTGAACATTTAAGACTGGAAGACACATCTACAACTCAAGACAAGTCCATAACCAAAATTCTTTTGGGACCGGACGTTTTAATTCTTGAGATATGATGTAACCATATTGCCTAATTAAATATTCATACAGCTGTCACGTGAACAATTAATTAGGAATGTTAATCTAAATACATCTAAAAATTAAGTCAGGCCATAAGCTTTAACATGGTATATGATTTGTCTCTTTCTGATAATTCTAATTGACATTTGGGAATTTGAAAAGTCAAGTGTTATTCCAATAGGGTTTTAGGGAAAGAAAAAATAACAACAAAAACTAGAGATAGTGATTGTCAACAATCACAAAGCTGTTCTGGAATGTTTTGTTACTAAAAGTTTTCTATGCTACAATAAAACATACGCATTATGACATGCGATTACCTGGTCTTGTATGTGATACTGAATCGAAAGGAGCTTTAAAACCAGAAATAAAGGTCAACATGGCGTAATGGTCATTATTTTGATTCAATTTAACCCAAGTTCAAAAATCGGTGGTGTAGGTCTTGCACAAGCTCGATTTTGAATGCCCAAGGAGTCTATAACTGAAAAAAGTTTGAAAATTGGTTGTGCAGTTCTTGAAAAATGGTCCCACTTCCGGTTGACCCAGAAGTAAAGGTTAACATGGGGTCACGGTTTTCAAAGTTAACATTTAATGCCCAAAGAAACTATAACTGAAAAAAGTTTGAAAATCGGTTGTGTAGTTCTTGAGAAATGGTCCCACTTCCGGTTGACCCGGAAGTAGAGGTCAAATCGGGGTCACGGTTACCCAATGCCTAAGGAGTGTCTATCACTGAAAAAAACTTTGAAATCGGCCGTACACTTCTTGAGATATAGTGCTGCAAAGAAAAACTCATTAAAGCTTCTAATTAGCATAAATTAACACGTGATGACGTCACAGTCTTAAAATTGTGTTGTTCATACTAATAAATTTCATAAGGTACAAGACGGTATGTAACTAACCCCAATCCAATGACTTTTACAAAAACCCAATTATGTATTGCACTAACCATAGGCAAGATGTAACAATGCAATCACGTTGTACCCAAGATGCCAAATTTTTTAATTAAATCATTAATTATTGACGTACTTTGACTGATTTTAATAAACTGAAACATTTATTGTGTTTTTGACTTGTACACAGAAAACAAAACACGTAAACGTATGACGTCATGATGACGTGACTGAAATTGTTAGGCTGGAAGTCTTATCTACACTTCAAGACAAGTTCATAACCGAAATTTTGTTTTGGATTGGATGTTTAATTGTTGAGATATGATTGTTACAATATTGCCTAATTAAATATTCACACGGCTGTCACATGAATAATTAATTAAGAATGTTAATCTAAATAAATCTCAAATTTAAGTAAGGCCATAAGCTTTTTGGTATATGATTTGTCTCTTTCTTATAATTCTAATTTGACATTTGGCAATTTGAAAAGTCAAATGTTATTCCAATAGGGTTTTAGGGAAAGAAAGAATAATAATAATAATAAAAAAAAAAAAAAATCTGGACGATTACAATAGCTGTTCCGACTGAAGTTCGGAACAGCTAACTAGAAATTTAGGGTTTGTCACCTAAAACCTAGGACGGATGCTTATAAATTTTCTACCATTGTCCGCTTTCCTAAAATTTCTCAGAGCTCACAATGGATACCAGGAATGTTTTGATTTTGGAGGGGTACAAGTCCTTTCGTATGAAGCTGAGGGGGGAATATTTAGTATGTTAATAGTGCTAGTGGTTTTAATTGTTGTTTTCTTTAATATTTGTCTGAGGGGTCTTTGTGCTTTTTTGGGTGGTGTTTGGGGAGGCTCTCTGCTATCATTGTCCTCGGGCCCAGTGGGTTTGGCATGAATCTGTGAGGGTGCACTCTGTGCCAATTTCTTATTTTTTTTTATTTTCACTGAGTTTTTAATGACCTTTCCGATGATGTATCGATTGTAAGAATCCATAATGTAGATCAAAAGTTATGATTTTTTGAAATAATAAACTTTGAATTTTCATAACTCAAGAATGGATGACGTCATCATGACGTAACTACACATTTTTCTTCTCCTGATGAATATCTAACTTATGTGTGAAGTTTCAAGTTCATACAATTTTGAAAAGATGTTTTTGTTAGGGGACAAGGGACGTAGAGAAGAAGAAGAAGAAGAAGTAGTAGTAGTATCAATAAAATAAAATAAAACGAACAAAAATAAGAGGTGTTCCGGGCTGTTAGCCCGACACCTAATAAAAATCTTGACAATTACAATAGCTGTTCCGTGAATGCCTCGTGCCTAAAGCTGAATTTGTGATGTTTTTTTTTTCCTGCTCCTCCTTATCCGTATGCTCTACAAGGGGAATTCAAACATTTGTATTTTTCCGCCAAACAGTGGACGTTCCACAGAATTTTTGTTATTGATAAACCAGGAAACCTCCAATGAAACTCTTAATTGTTTAAAATCTTTAATCAGGGCCATTGAAAAAAAGCAGATCAGTTTTATGGCACAAATAATAATAAGGAGAGTTGAGAGATTAAGCCAGTCTGAGCGTTGCGAACACTGTTTCATTGTCTTCAAGTGACATAACTTAAATCAAACTTTCCTTTTAATAATTTTTATTTTAAATGCTACGAGCTATATTTGAATTTGGATTATTAGCTGTTCCGACAGTTCCGTCGAATCGGTTACCCACGGCTCATCTCTTTTGCCTGAGGTATATTACTGAAAACAAGGTTTGAATTCGGCTGTTTATTTGCAAAGAAAACCCCATTAAACCTTTGACACCTGGGCCCAAGACGAATTATCGCCCAACTTCCAAGGTCCTTATGGAGTACAACAGGGCTCAGTTATTGGCCCCTTAGTCACCATGGTATTTTCAATATAATTTACGCTGATGACACCCAGCTTTATATTATTCTCAAAAATAATGAAGAGCGTCAGACATAATCCAGCTCCAAGAATCAGGCATGCAACTGCCCGATGAAAGAAAAACAGGAAAAGTTTTGAAGGCACATTGCAAGGGAGCCAAGGGACATGAGACCCACAATGGAACCCTAGAAAATGTTGCATGCAACTGCTCAATGAAAAACAAAATTACCATAAAAAACTAGTTTTTCCCAAACGGGGATTCGCCACGGATTCACATTACCACAGTTTTTATTTTAGCACCAATGATTTTTTTAAACGTGAAATTCCGCGGAAACGTGAAAGAGTTGCATGCCTGAAGAATGCCTGAAAGACATCAAGTCATGGTCTACTAAGAACCTTCTTAAGTTAAACGAGAACAAAATCGAGGTTATTCATTTTTCCAGTCGTCACAGACCTGTTAGTCCTCTCTCAAGTATCACATTGAACAATACTTCCATATGCCCTCGGAGTTCTGTTTGATACCCCTCTTTCACTTAACAATCATGTCAGCAATGTTTGTTGTGCTGCTTTGTCTGCTCTTCATAGAATTGGCTCAATCAGACAATATCTACTGAAAATTTGGTTCCTTGGTATTGTGCCGTAGATACTTGCAATAGCCTACTATACGGACTACCGGACACTCAGATTGCCAGATTACAGCGTATACAAAATTCAGCGGCCAGACTTGTCACCAGAACTCACACTCGGGAATCCATCACACCCATTCTTAAGGATTTACATTGACTACCAGTACGGGCTAGAATTGATTTTATAATTTTGGTTCTGACTTATCAATGTATCCATGGTACTGCCCCTGTTAGTTCAATAGTACAAAACAACCAGTTATCTGTGATCTTCAACTTAATCCCTTCTGACTCCCCCAATTATCAAAACCAAGTCGTACGGTTCCCGCTCTTTCCAATATGCAACAGTTCAGTTATGGAACAGTCTTCTAGAGGTTGTCAAATAGGCTGAAACATCTGTTTACTTTGTACAATAATTGTTGATTTCCTCTACAGCGCAATGTGAACTCACTGTGATATGTGCTATATAAGAATGGTTTTAAAATAATTGTTATTATTTATTATTATATGGCTGTGATTTTTTCCCAGAGTTGGAGAAAGCACTGCTGTGCGACTAGTGCTACTGGTGTTGTAGTCTCGACTATTGACTGATAAGTCGCGTCACAACTACTGTTTTTCAACTACTAAATTAATCATGCTGCTACAACTACACGTACTTTCATTCAGAGCCTCAGAACAAGTTTGGTGCAAAGGAAAGGGGGTCATGGCTAGTTCAAGACTAGTTCATACCTGCCATCTGCATAGTGGTTGAGTTGATGGCGAGTTATGACGGCACATTTATTTTCTCCGGCCAGATGAAATACGGAGAGCCCAAAATCTGTTTTCAATATAATATATTTTCTCAGGCCAGCAGAACAGGCCTATGGAACGCCGGAAAGCTGTTTCAATGAAATATATTATAAATATATAAAACAACAACAACAAAACAAGAAAAACAAAAAAGAGAAAAAAAACCACACAAGCACAAGCACAAGCACAAGCACAAGCACCCACACACAAACACACAAACACACAAACACACAAACACACAAACACACAAACACACAAACAAACAAACAAACAAACAAACAAACAAACAAACAAACAAAACAAACAAATAGAGAGATTACACTAAAACTACACTTAACAATGAAAACAAATGAAAAATATACATACCTTTTCCAAATCTGCTTCTGACATATTAAGAAGAACTGCGAAGCTGACTTCTTGATTACGAAAAATAGGAACAAGATTGCCAAGGTCTAAGCCGAATAGGAAGAGGTCCAGATCATCAGAACAATGATTGGATACTTGATTTGCCACTGTCAGTTCCAAAGTATCTTGCTTTTTAAGTTTTGCAGACCTATACAAAAGTGAAGGCAAAAAATAATCTAAGTAAATTAAAAGCCCCCCAAAAATCAAACTGTGGTATTAAAATAAAAAAAAGAGATATGACAACACTTTTGTCACTCCAAATTGGTAATTGCAATCCTCAATTTTCTCTACACCCGTACAAATCAATTGTTTTACCTCCTTTGGAATATTGTTCACCTGTATGGTGGGTTAACAAAAAGGAAACATATTGACATACATGTACTCCAAGGAATTCACCACAGGGCCAGCAGGATGATTCTACCTCGCAATTGATTCTCTGGTAGGAACATACCACGCATTTAAAGCATAACACAGCAAAGTCATTACGACCCTATGCTTTATAAGAGCCCTCTCCGCACATCACTAGTGTACTTTTGGTGCATGCTACCATAGGTCACAATTTTTTGCTTGCGATTTTTGAAGGTTTGCTCAGCTTGGCGCTATAGTCCATGAGAGTTTCTTCTCAACTTTGGAGAAGGAATTCGCTACGACAAATCAAGCGCAAAAGCGCACTCCCAAGAAACAAATAATAATAATTTGTCTGAATTATGTCGTTTATTCGGAAATCATTCGCTTATTCTGAATCATTTTTTTGTCATTTTGTAACCATTTCGCCTTAGTAACAAATTCGCTCATCTTTCATTTGTAACCATTACCCTTGTTGATAAAGACTGAGAAAATTCTTACTTAACACATACCTGCCAACATTGGTATCCCAAGAAAAAAGAAAAAACCCATTGGTATCCCAGAAATAGGGACAAATCTGGACCAATTTTTTGGTGTCGCAGAGGTAAACATCGGAAAGTGTATACTTTACTATTTTGGGGGACAAACTTTGGGTCGCCTGCAATACATTATCTTGTTTAGTAACCCACTTGTAACACTAATGCTGACATAATTAGTTATAAATAAATAAACAAGAAATAAAAAAAAATCCTTTTTTTTTATGTTGACGATCTTACCCTCTTATTTCTGCCCTTGGTAATACTTATTTTCCTCGACCACCATTTTGGTAATACTTATTTTCCTCAACAACCATTTTGATTCATGGCTTCGTAATTAAAGGATCGGTTTTGATAAAACTTCCTATGCAAAATAATGTTCGATCGGTCAGCAACGCACATTGGGAATTAGGATCCAATTACTTACCGCCAACTCGATGCCGTCAACTCGCCGTAAAGTAAAACCCTCGCCGTCAACTCCTCCAAAATAAACTTAAAATCATCCACAAAAGATGCATAAAACTATGAAGTATTAGCCAAAAGAGAATTTAAACAAGTTTTAAGTTCCATCTCAGTTTAAAAATTGAGTTTTTTTCCTTGTGAAAAGATCATCTCTAAGCTACAAGGCTGTCGGCCGCAATCCGCCATCTTGCATTTCGAGAGGGCTTGCATGACATCAACAACAGAGGGCGCTTTCCTGCATTTGGATTAGTCTTGGCTCAAGGCGTCTATGATCAGCACTGCATGTGTGGTATCTACTTCACTTTATGTTAATTGAAAGCTGACGTTTATTTATCTAGTCCATCTGCGTAGTGATCGAGTTAAAGGCGAGTTGACAGCACAAGGGAGTAGACGGTGAGTTGACAGCAAATAGCAGAACCAGTGCATGCGTTAATTATATTCGCGGGCGATCAGGGCCACATTAAATATAACGCAAATCAAGACTTGTCAAACCATTTTACAAACTTTAAAACATGGATTTTTACCATAATACCCCTCATTTATTGCGACAAGGAACCATTGTTTAACTTTAAGATACAACTAGACTCATTTTCAGTTGTTCACCAGTATTTTTCTTACATTTTAAAAATAAAATCGGGAAAGTTGAGAAATCGGACAGTCCCGATTTTTAGGGTCTTCAAAACCCGGAAACCGGGACTGTCCCGGGAAAACCGGGACAGTTGGCAGGTATGTTAACATTACATCTTTATGATTCAGCAAAAGACACTTACAATTTTTAATGGCCTACCATTTCGATGGTCATTTATAAAATGTGTATGCCGTGTAAGCTTCCAAATCTCAGGCAGGTGTATTCGTCTATGCACGGTCCACTTTACTCGCACGGAGTATGATGCCTTTGATCGTAGCCAAATAAGTAAAGAAACAAGTTTTTTTGTTATACCTCTTTACAAATTGTGAGGTTTGATTGGTCGAGAACCAATCACGTGAAAGGCAACAAAAACGCATGTTACAAGGTCGGGTAATCCCTCCGGCTGCAGTGACTACGAGGCTCAAGAGAGGGCACGATGTGCTGCGGAATGGAGTTACCTTTAGCCCTACCTCTCTTGGTTGTCGCCCCAGCACTAGTTTTCTTGGACTTGCCGGGGCACTTGACCCTTGATTGGGTGGACCCACGTACGCTGACCGAAGAGGGGGAGTGGTATGGCTCCCTCCTTGGTCAGTGGGTCCCCCAGCCGATGCAGTTGACCGATGCTGCGGGCGCCGGTTGAAGGGCTAAGAGCCCTACTAAACAACAACTCTACTATCTTCAATCTCAGTCTTTATTTCAAATCTCAGCAAGAAAGGTAAGGTTAATTAAAGACAGTAAACTGTTGGACATAGAATTATTTACGTCCTCACCCAACTGTGGCTTATAGAAAAGAGGACGACTTCGTGGCAAGCATGTCATGGGGCATGGTGGGTAGGACTATGGAGGGCGCTATTGTGTGTGAAAGTAGCAATATTAGCAATATTGCCTGGCGGCATAGGGAATATGCAAATTAGTAATTCGACGCTACAGGTAAGTAGAGTGAAGTAGACTGATGTTCTCTAGAAAAAATCCTCCACATGTATACTTCACACAGAATTTTTGTGCTTTTTGGCTTTTTAAGTCTCCAAAAGAAAACTGATTCCGGCAATTTTGGCAGAAAATACATGTAAACAATAAACATATGACAAAGCAGGAGTATATGTGTAATAGTAACAGTCGTGAAGTGCTTGCTTAGGAAGTCAATAAATGAAGATATTAATAACCACTGACAGTTGGTCTTGGTTCTGGTCTCATTGTAGCTATATGTACATGTAGCAACAAATAATTAATTCCCACTGCTCTGCAGTGTGTCCTTGTCCATATTGTCTCCTGTTTTAGTGTAAATTTATCTAATTCAACTAAGTAGGATTTTAATCTTTACATGGTGAGAATACGTCAGCAAAGGTTTGCAGTAGCACCATGTAATGACATCTCTATGAGTTGGGGTGGTTCTGAAAAGAATCGTCATTACATGGTGTTACTGCAAACCTTTCCATATCTAATTCAGCTACCTAATGGTGATGCAAGCATTTGGTTTTTAGAACCATTAAAATTGTGTTCTAATCCTATACAAAGATTAACCTGTGAAAATTTCATTTTAAAAGGAGGTCAGGTTTCTAACATATCAACAAAAATCCTGAGGAAAAGAATGATTCGTAATTGAAATACCTAATCTGTAAGAAGCATATCTGACAGTTGCAGTTCTCAGATTCAAATTTTGGGGGATATAAACTGATAAATTTGTCCATGACCACATTAATACTTCAAAGTAAAATGATTCTTAAAATGCTTTATTCAATCGAAAGCTGGTGAACTTTATTACCAAGTAAGTTTTCAAAGTGTTTAATTTTAAAAATGATTACCAAACACCTTCCCTTTAAAACAAAGTACAGTATTATTAAGGGAATCAATATGTGGTGAAGAGGTTTTCAACTAGTGGTTTGATCCCAACGAGGCCTGGTTCTTGATAATTTTACCGAGACGAAGTCGAGGTAAATTATAAAGAACCAGGCCTCGGCGGGTTTAAACCACAAGTTGAAAACCGATTCAACACACTTTGATTCCCAATCATAAATACCTTTTCGGGTAAAAAACATCATCACTTTTTGATCAAAAAGTAAAATAAATGCAAAAATTATAATTATAATTACAATCTTTTTAAAAGAATAAACCCTGAAAAGTAGAAGTCTGCAAATGTGCATCCCATCCTTGCAGCGTGGGGTCCGGGGGCCGCTCAAGGGCTCCGGGAAAAGTTTTGAGCATTCTAAGCTTCCTAAGAATACCTTTTAATGATCAAAATTTCCTTCACTGTTTCAAAGGTTTTGAGGTCAATTGTGTCCGAATATCGATTTCATCACTCAGAGAATGACATTTTGCTTGCCAGTATTTGACAATTTTCTGTGAAAATAAAAACGAAAACTGACGCTCAAAATTGTGGTCTTCATCATCACGGCAATTTGATTACGTGCCATCAACTCACTAAATTACCTCCCAAAACACAAAAAAGAAAGGGAAAAAATCAAGAAGAAAAATCCCTCCCACAATAGTGTGGGATGAGTCTATGATTAATACTTACCCAAATAGCCACTACTTATGCATATTTCATAGCCGACAGGCTAATTCGATGAAAACCAGAGGGCGCCCTCTCGCGCCCACTCAGCATGCTACACAGTAGCTACGCCAATTACATGTACGTCCTTCTTTTTCTCGTCTTACAGGTAACCCTGAACACGAGCCGATAGTGGGGAAGGAGGGCGGGAAGGCTATTTGGGTAAGTATCAATCATAGACTCGTCCCCCACTATTGTGGGGGGGGGGGGAGACTATTTCATTCACTTACCCAAATAGCCACTACTTATGCATAGAATAGCACTGTAACATGGAGGTTGGGTAGGCGAGACGCCTTTATGAAAAATCAGACTACATGTATAGTCGGCAAGTAACCAAGACTTAAATCTACAAACTGATAGGAAGTGCTTATGAGAATCAGAGAAAATTTTGGGGGCTCACCTCAAGCTCTGTCCTGGTGGTGCCTGGACGGGTCTCTTGATTGGGGCTCCCTTTTGGGTTGAGATGCTGACAGCACAGCTCTCCCAAAAGCTCCTTCGTTCTGAAGACATCACGTAGATAGCAGGTGGTAAAGGTTGATGGACCCTTCCAGCAAGCTGCTTGTGAGATCTCTGCAAAGGAATCCTCCTGAAGAACACCCAGGATGTGGACACGGCACAAACGTCGTGTGCAAGTATGGGTCCCTGATTGCCTGTGTCCTTGTCTGACAGCCAGTCGGGGTTTGCTGACTTTATAGCTGATACAATTCACCGTTTGATTGTATCTTTGGAGGCTGGACCATGCGGGGGAGTAGTCGAGATAAAAAGTTGGTCGCAGGTCCCTCTAAGCGGTTTGGTACGCTCCAGATACCATTTGAGGGAGCGTATGGGGAACCAGAGCCTATCCGATCGGACAGATGATATCAAGGCAGTTTCGGGAATGAAGATATCAGGTGGGGTAAAAACTGCCGCCTGGTTCTTAGTAAGGAATGAAGCCTTGGGGAAAAGGCGGACCCCTCATGGTTCCCACCGGATGTGGCCCGGTTGGATCGTAAGTGCCTGGATTTCACGGCCCCGCCTGGCCGAAGCTGCAGCTATGAGGAAGGCCAGCTTGATCGAAAGTTGCAACGACGACGACCGGTGTGCCGGTTCATAGGGGGCCGCTGCTAAGTTCTCTAGCACCCGCCCCAAGTCCCAGGATGGGACCAGCCTCTGTCTCGGGGGCCTTTTGTTAAACATGCCCCGAAGTATCTGTGTTAGCACAGGGCTCGATGAGATTGTGGAGCCATCGGAGAACCCTACATGGACTGCTGCAATGGCCGATTAGTAATTCGTAATTGTTATCACCTTCAGTTGGGAAAGATGCAGTGGTCGGATCCACAGCGCGGTCGTCACACCACTGACTATAATGTTGAAATCAGTTGTCGTAACTCTTTCGTGTGGAGAGGCGATGCCCCTTCGCTGCAAGGGTCGCAGCTTCTTCAGAAAGACCTGCTGTAATGAGGGATCGTTTGACAGTGGCCAACACACCAGGTGGAGGTCTCCCGGTGCTGGATGTAGTAGTCGGGAGTGTGGCTGGTATAGGACATCGTGTCGATCCGGGAGGATCAGGGGGTCCCCTACTAGAAGTCTCACTAGTCTTAGGAACCATGGCTGGCGTGGCCAGAAGGGAGCGATCAGGAGAATCCGGCACGATTCCTGCTCTATTTCCCTATGACTCTCTGAAGGAGGGATATCGGAGGGAACGCATATGCGAACATGCCTGTTTAGTCCATGGCTAGGGCGTCGGTGGCCCAGGCCCTGGGATGATGGAATCTTGCACTGAATACCGGGAGTTTGGCGTTTATCTCTGTCGCAAAAAGGTCTATGTGTGGTCGATCCGCTGTCGCAAAGATCTGTTGGGTCACACCTTTGTGCAGGGTCCACTATTGTATGTAGGGATCACTGTACCCCTTGACAGTGCATCTGCTATCGTGTTTTCCTCTCCTGGAATGTGGATTGCATACAGAGTTGTCTCATTCTCGATGAACCAGAGACTCAAGTCCCAGGTGAGGAGGCACAGCTGAGGAGACCGCCTGCCTCCCTGTCTGTTTATATGTGACACGACTGTAGTGTTGTCTGTCCTGATGAGGACCGTACAGTTCCTCACCTCGGTTTGAAAATGCCGTAGAGCATTGGTGACCGCCTGGAGCTCCAAGATGTTGATGTGTTGGGACTTGAAGAACTTGTCCCACACTCCGGCTGTCTGCCGTGGGCCCAGGGACGCGCCCCAGCCCTTGTTGGATGCGTCGGTTAAGATTGTGACCTGGGGAGCCCTTGGCGGGAACCCAGGACCGTAGTTGACGTTTTCCTCCTTTTGCCACCATCGCAGATGAGGAAGGATGTGGCTGCTGATTGGCACGAGGATTGATATATAGTCCCTTTTCGGCCTGTAATGTGACAAGAGATGCAACTGGAGTGGTCGCATTCGAAGTCGGCACCATGAAACTAGATCTACCAGACTGGCTATGAAGCCCAGAAGTTTTAACCAGGCCCGGGCTGGGACCATGGTGGATGACAGGAACAGGTCCACCCATGATACAGAGCTGTGATGCGCTCTGTCGTGAGAAAGGCCACGCCGATACGGAGGTCGACAATCGCTCCTAGGAAGGTCGGAGACTGGGTTGGTATGAAACGGGATTTCTCTTTGTTTATAAGGAAGCCATACAGCCCTCGTCACCTCGCAGGTGGTCTGCAGATAATGGACTGTTTCCTCTTCCGATCTGCCGACAATCAGCCAGTCGTCCAGGTATATATAGATCATGATATTCCGACGGTGTAGATAGGCTGCGATTGCTCGTGTGACTCTTGTGAATGTCTTTGTGGTCGATTGACGCTGCCAATACCGCCCTGGGTAGCGATTCCAGAATCACTTTTAGTGTTTCCATCCGAAAGCGTCTTGGTCTGGAGAACCGATTGAGCAGTTTCAGATTGATTATAGGTCGCCATTCCGCAGTCCCCTTTTTATGGCGTTAGCAAGAACGTCGAGAGGAACCCCTGGAACTGTTCTGCGTCCGCCACCCGACGCACTGCCTGCTTTTCTAGTAGGGAGGATATCTCCTTCTCTAGAGCCAGGCGCTTTTCCCTGTTCGCCGGAACTGGTGTTTTGCGAACCAGGGTGTCCGACAGAGGGGTGCACCCGTCGGGCGTGATCTCGCTCCAAGACCCTATTAAATCTCTGAGGCGGCCCCCGACAGGTCCCGGTTCGGGGCAAGAGTCGGTAGCAGGGCATCACCGCCTCCATTCCCCTGAGTCGCAGAGAGGGGGAGGGGGCCTACCGCCGCCACGGCCCCTGTTTTTGTCTGGAAGGGCAGGTTGGCAGTAGCAGGGTGTCGCTGGGGTAGTGCCGAGGGATGTCCAAGGGGCCTGTTGTTGAGGGGACTTAAGGGCCTTACGAAATGCTGGACGTGGCGTGAAGCCAGCCTTGGTAGCCTTTCTTCCCCCAAGCTTGGCTTTTAGGGCCACTGGTTTTCGCAGGTTTAGCTTGTCTGCGGTTTTCAAGCGTTTCGCCTCTGCCTCAAGAGCCTCTTGGAATTGCCGTCCAAAGAGGCTGTTCCCAAGAAGAGAGATATCCTCTTATTTCTTCTTAGCCCCTTCATAGGGAATGTACAGTGTCTCAAGTACATTTGTCCTTCTGGATCGGGTGTTCTGGAGCGAAATTCTGGTGAATTGCTCCAAGGACATCCTGAGGCCTTTCTCTAGGCAGCGAAAGGCTATGGCTAGCTTGTCTGCTGGGGTGGATGCGCACTCTTCACAGTATTCGGAGAGCAGAAGAAAAGGTTGGCTTTGGCTAAAGCGGGCTGCCTCATTGATTTTCCTCATCAATTTTCCTCATCTGCTCCTCATAGTAGGCCACCCAAAGTGTGAAATTACACTTTGGATGGCATAGTTTGTTAATGGCTGGCATCCATGCTAGATGTATAGATCATGGGCTCGGGAAGACGATTAGGGTGGATGCCCAGCTTAATTTTGAATGTATTTTTAACTTTATGCTGATACTACAAACCTATGTAAATAACGTATAAACTTTGACCTTGTACACAAATGTATAGCAAAACAAAGTGTAAAAGTGTGATTATCTTGAAAAGGGTACATTTTGAATACACCGATTGTTTTTGCACTCCCCATCTTCATTGGTGCATATATTGGTTTCAAACAACTTTTTTTTGAAAGCTATATATATCCAGGCAGTTTTTGAGAAAAAAATTATTCAAATACCACCTTCATGTGGGGTCATAACGACTCATTTTAAGGTCAAAATTTCAAATTAGGCAAAAATGTTGCATTTTAAAAAAAATTCACAGAATTTGACCCCAAATGATAGATCTATCCATAAAATATAGTTTCATCATCATATTGACATGCCAAGTCTGTAAATTATGATTTAATCTTTTGTCTTGTACACAAATGAAAGGAAAATTAAATCTTAAAGGAACACGTTGCCTTGGACGAGTTGATCTATAAAAAGCGTTTGTAACCATGTTTTATAAAATGCATTATGGTAAGAAAGATGTTTTAAAAGTAGAATACAATGATCCACACAAGTTTGCCTCGAAATTGCGAGGTTTGCCTTTTACTGTGCGAACCAACATGGTCGGCCATTTATGGGAGTCAAAATTTTGACTCCCATAAATGGCCGACCGTGTTAGTCGACGAGGTAAAAGGAAAACCGTGCAATTTCGAGGCATGTTTGCGTGGATCATTGTATTCTACTTTTACAACATCTTTTTACCCATGTGCATTTCATAACAAACGGTTACACACGCTTTTCAAAGACCAACGTGTTCCTTTAAAGTGCAATTTTCTCAAAAAGGGTGTATCTTGAGCATAATACAGTGTTTTGCACTTCCTATCCCAGCAATGCATATAATTGGTTGAAAACAACCTTTTTTTGAAAGATCAATATACCAAGGCATTTAAACAAAAAAATCATATCAAACTTTCTTATGTGGTAAAATTAAACAAGAAAGTATTTGGATGCTATTCACGCAGAATAGTTTGACATAGTTTTACAGTTTGACATGGTGCCCTTTGATTTGCATCCTTATAAAAGTAGCTCAAATCGATTACTTAAGACAACTGCTGAGGTCTGGTAACGACTTGGGCTGCTCTGATAGGCCCCTGAACAACCAATCCCGGGTCTGGGTCCAGGAAAGTGGATGGTGGTGGAGCCCGCTGTGAGTTGGGTGCCGCCCCCCATCACTGTTGGGCGATCGTCCCACGGTAGGGAGTCCCACGAGTGTGGAACACTGACCCAAAAAACTAGCTTTTCTACCAAGGACGGGAGTACTGCTCCCAGAGGGAGTCCCATGGAGGTGAGACGCTAGTTAATTTATATATCGTAATTAATTAAATTAAGGAAGGCACGGCGACACAACAATATTATATATACACTTGGAAAATAAGGTAAGGGGATGCACTCGATCCCCGAGAGCTACTAGCGCTCGGGTCTCAACAGAATTCAGAATGTATATACTAGCAAATCATGCAAATAATTCTCAAGAATTCGGAGGATAAGTGTACCAGAAAAACGTCTCAGGCTCTTCCAAAACGTCACTCCAGATGACTGAAAACTCTACTAATGAACTGGTTGTAATCTTATAGGAATAAAGCGAACGTACAAGGACTCTAGCTAAAGCAAGAGGGTGGAAAAAAACTCACATCTACCACAAACTGTCGCTAGAAAAAGAAAGACGTATTTGGCGGAGCTACTGCGTAGCATGCTGGGTGGGCGCAGGAGGGCGCCCTCTGGTTGTCAATTTTTCTAGCGCATTAGCCTGTCGGCCATGAAATATGCATGTGGCTATTTGGGTAAGTGAATGAAATAGACTTCTTATATTAGGAAGTAGAAAACTCTTTTTTATTCATCCATGGAGTCCTAGTAATTGATCATGTTTGTTCAATTTAAACTACACATTCAGTAGTTTTCTTTAGAGACGCCAAAATTCCCATGTACATGTAACTGCTTCATTTTTACCACGTGTTGACAGAATATGCATGTGGTACACACAAACGACGATCCGGCTGTACAAAATAATGGGGGAATTACCCATTGTTCCGAGCATGCACAGACACGTCTTTGTCAAGTCTTTGTGTCAAGGCGTTTATTGGTGGTTCTTGTAATTTCACCAATAGAGGGCGATCGATCTCGCGCTTGTTTTGAAATGCCCTGTAGCGTTCAATGTTTCTTGCAGTTTTGGACCAAGACTACGCAGCACAATCCTAACCAGTGAAAAAAAAAAAAATTGTACGCGTCCAAGGTGAAAACGATCACAACTTATGCGCCGTTCACCCACTATTAAAAAAATAATCCAATCTGACCTAGCACTCTTGTTTCTCCTCGTTCTCAAATATGGCAACACAATTACATGTAGAAATACATAGTTTATGTTCGTCATAAAACCAATTAAATACATTTTGGCATGCAAAATTCAACATGAATAATTAATAAGAATAATCTGCACCCCCCCCCCCCATTCACTCAACAGATTCACATTGGTTGACTTTTTGAGCTGAAAAAGCCGGCATTCCAGGAAAATAAATCACATCCCATTAAATTTCATCCCCGAGAAACAGACCTGTCAAAGTGAGCAATCCTAAAATACATTTTGTCTTACCTGATGGTGATTTTTTTACTGGATTTGTCACCTCTTTTTCTTATTAGCTCTGCAAGCTGTGTAGATAAAATTATGAAAATATTAATAAACATTCAAGTTTTCAGGCTAAGATTGCTGGGACTGACCAAATGACCTCTTTACAACATAAAACCTTGCTCCAACCCACCTCTTTAATATCCAGCATTAATTACCTCATTCAGTCAATGTACATAAATTAACAGATTATTTATTTGAGATAATTGAAAAGTGCTACTCATATAAAAACACCAGGCAGGCAGCTAGAAAAGAGTAGCTGATATAACCACAATCACACTTTATAAGATTTAGAAATGCTTACATACAAGTTAAAAAGAGTGGAAGTATAAAATAGCAACCAAGTTTAAAGGATTTGTTTGCAGGGATGTTGAGGTGTTTGGTTGTTTGTTTCTAAATATCACAAATATAATCTTAAAACATACATGCATTAGGTAACAGATCCTGGGGTCAATTTCACAAAGAGTTGGGACTAGACCTAACTTAGGACTAGTCTAGGAGATATAAAAAACATATGGCAAGTCCTAAGGTAGGAGGAGTAACTCGAGATAAGACTAGTCTCAACTCTTTGTGAAATCCAACCTCTGTCCCTTTAGTATATAAATTAATTGGTTTTAGTTTATAACAATAACAAACAATATTAATTGATGAAATGAAAGTTCAGAGAAAGGTATAATGTATACAGCAAACATAGCACAGAATTTCTCTGTTTTTCAAACTGGTTTTCACACTTAGTGGTGTAATTTTTAGATGATATTGGTTATAGGTAGCTGGTTTCTCTCATGTATTTGTTTAAGATGTGCAGTTCTACATGTAAATGAAGGTACTTTAGTAGTTGAAATTGCTTGAAAATGGGTGCAGTGTGCTCTCTAAAGCTAGAATTGGTTATTACTCTCAAGGATTGCTTCTGAAACTAATAGCTTGTTTAGGTACATGTAAGTAACATGAGTATTTGCCAAAGCTAGAAAAGTAAAAGAAACATGGAATGAACAATCGTGGTCAAGTAGCTGAATACATGTAGATGTAAAATGTATGTAGAACTCCATATTGAAAGTGGGGCAATGGGCTGTATTCATACAAAATAGCAATTGCTCTTTCTAGGCTTTTGCTTACATCTTTATACAGACGTACACTGTATGTATAAAGATGTTATTATTATTATTATTATTATTATTATTATTATTATTATTTATTTGACCTCAACAAACACAAGTACATCAAAAAGCACAGCAAAATTTAAACGATTACAGAACGAACCAATCAAAATTATAATGAATACAATAAGTAAGCAAAAGCCTAAAAAAGCAATTGCTATTTTTTATGAATACGGCCTATTGCCAGCGTATTACATGTATAAATAGAGAACATAACATTTCTAGGAATGTAGGAAGTGTAGGTGTCCTCTTTTGCCACTGTCCCCAGTGAATTAAATTCCCATCAATGGGAAAGTCCGATCCCCAAAAGACCACACTTTTTAAGCAAAGCTTCTTAAATGTTTTACCAGGGGCATCTCAGAGGAACTGTTGAACAATGGAGCTGTCACTCATCTTCGTGCAGGGTGTGCATTTTTTTAGTCGGGATAAATTTATAGTGGGGGGTTTGGCCCTGTGAGTTTTTTTTCAATTATGTGCTATAAAAATAAAAAATAAACTTGCTTTAACATAGTTCTTCAAAAGTAGGATGTCGTGTTACAGAAATAATTTATGATTACAAAGTCGACAGCCTGAGAGAAGGATATCTCCTCCTTGATACGTTTTATCTTCTTGCTCTGATGCTGCAAAACTTATACTAAGATGACAACATCATGAGATCATTTATGTCGCGATAAAAAAAATCTTGAAGTAGAAAGTCATTTTCCAGATGCTGTTCAAATTAAATTCATGGTTAGTAAGATTGGACTCACAATTTAGTCAAAGGAATCGAACCAATTCATAACTTTTATAACACCAAAATAATTTGAATATAAATATAACTCTTGTTACCATAAGTAAAAAAAAAATTATTAAACAAATGTCAATAAAAAAAATGATGAAAAGTAATTAAATTCAGAAAAAAACATTGTTTTAAGGAGGCAGGCAAAAATAATAATATCTTGCTAGGTACCTCTTAGTTTATTACAATGTATAACTAAACAAAATAGCTTTCACTTATAAAAATATCAGGGTCAGAATTTCAGACTTACAAATGGTCCACACAATAAAGAAGATGCCTTATGACATTTGAATACAATACCGAAACAGTGTTCGAAACGCTCAGACTGGCGGAGACTATTAATCTCTCAACTCTTATTATTTGTGGAATAAATTCAATTGCCATAATTAAATGTTAAATTTTAATTAAATAATTAATTTAATTTTCGAACGAGTTTCATTGAAGGTTTCCTGGTTAATCAATAAAAACAATTCTGAAAAATGTGTTGAATTATCCTTGTTTTAGAGCAAATGGATACGGAGGAGCAGGGAAAAACATCACAAATTCGGCCTTTGGCATGAGGCATGGACAATATGTTGAATAAAAAAAACCCAGATATTTTCTCGGATTGTGTAATAATTATTTATGCTACACGAAAATCAGTTTTGGGTTAAAAAGTTGAAGCTGCCAAGAAGAAAAAAAAAAAGACCACCATCAAATTTGTTCAAGCCTGCAATATTCTTGAAAAATTATGGTAGAATGATCAGTTATAACACAAAGGTAATTTTAACAATACAACGGCATGCGTCACATCAAAATTTTCGCAGCAACGGAATCATTTAGGTTAGATAAACAATATTTAAGTTCCACATACACGTTAAGGCAGGGTAAAAACTTAGCTGTCAAATTGTTTTCGAGCCGCACATACATGTACTTGAACAAAACAGTATGCAATGAAACGAAGCCAGTCGGTCAGAGACTACTGCAGAGTGGCCGTGCTCTTGTAGGTACCGTCCTTTGACCATGGCAACACTGTTGCTAGGCGGCGTAAGAACCTTTCCAAAGCTTTTGGGCCTTGCCGCAGCACTTATTTCATAAAGAAAGCGGTAGGCCCCAAATGACAGAAGTCCGATCAACAGAATCAACCAATTACGTCTTTATTTTTAAGAAATCAGCAGACCTACATGTATCTGAAGGCTAATAATAAAGAAATTCCGAACTCCAGCGACATCATAAAGGAATCGTGTTTCTTTGAAGATGGACCTTGTTACCCACCCCCAGGTTTGAACGCGGTGAACATCCCAAAAAGTGTCAATCACATGAGGAAAATATAGCAGGGACTTTTTGAAGACGTACCAACCATTCTTTTGGGATTAATTTGGGGGAAAACTGACAAGTTAATGAAGAATAGTTACCTGAAAGGCCCTAATTCAATTATCAAAATAGTCTCAATTTCTATATAGCTCTTAGCATTTAGGAGAAAACTTATTGAAACAAAAGTTTGATTTAAGTTATGTCAGTTGAAGACAATGACCATTATTTAAACACTCAAAATAATCAACTATACACATGTTTGGCGCCGGTGAATCACGCAACATCAAAGCATCCTTTTATCTCAGTAATAACGGTGAATTACACAACATCAAAGCAACCTTCATTGTGGGGGATAATCATGGGAATTGAGCGACATCAAAGCACTATTCATTCTCTGGTACTCACCCAAAATGTCGCGTGGGTTTTGCAAGTCCACGCGTGAGTTATAATACCGATGACTATTTGACTTTTTTTCTAAACATGTTATCGCGCCAACCTCCACGCCCGTTTGCGCGTGGGTTTTATCGCACGGCCTTTACTTATTTTTAATCAGTACTGTATTTCACAGTCTGTTTACAAATGCATCACAGTTATTTCACATTGGTACATTTTTGTAATAGTTGTATTATATTTTAAAATTATGATTCTTGTATGGTGTGCATTTTGCACATTGTACTAATTAAGTGATTCGAATGTTAATATTTAGCCCTGAAAACAATCCTTGTAACAAAGTACGTGCGCACTGCTCGCAATCTCTGACCAAATTTAAATTCAGCTGCCCACCACTAAAAGATTTCTAGCAACAACACTGCTCCTAGCCCCTGGTCTGTCCGCCGACGGGCGGGGGACCAACGCGCCCGGAACGCGAAGATAAATGTAGGGCCGGAGACAAATTCAATTTCGAGCCCACTCACTTTTTGTTCACCTGCCTGGGCTAACAGTCCAGAT
Source organism: Asterias rubens (assembly GCF_902459465.1). Lineage (NCBI taxonomy): Eukaryota > Metazoa > Echinodermata > Asteroidea > Forcipulatida > Asteriidae > Asterias > Asterias rubens. The sequence goes on from NC_047063.1 coordinate 6,690,278, forward strand.
AATTGTTGAGGCGTAGAGGAACCTAGGGAAATCTGCGCCTGAGGACTGAGTGAAGTTGCAGTTGTTGGCTTCGTGTGTGATGTACATGTACCTTTCATTGGTCTACCCTTGGTACTACTCGAGCCCTTAGCTGTGCTCTTTACCATTGGAAATAATCACGAGCGGAGCGCCGTGATATATTGTGGTAAATCGCGCACTTCTTATTTATTATTATTATTGTTATATATTTGTTTTTGATAAAACGCGCGAGAAAAAATTCGCTAATGCATTTATAGCACGTGGATAGACTAGAAGATGCTAGGGCACGTACGTGCAGTAACGCAGTATTTTTCAATTTTTACCGGTACTGTACTTCGTCCCTCTTTCCTGTGTTTGTGGGAAGAAAAAGACCGCCCGGTCGATTTTTCTAACAACAGCGGACAGGTACCTCAGAAATAGGAACAAATCTGGACCGACTTTTTTTGGGTCAATGAGGTGAACATCGGAAACTGTATACTTAACTATTTTGGGGGTCAAACTTTGGGTCGCATGCAATATCTTGTTTACTAAACCACTTGTAACACTAATACAAACATAATTGTTTTTTTAAATGATTATTTTTTTTCTTCTTCATTATTTGACGATTTACCCTCTTATTTCTGCCCTTGATAATTCTTTTTTTTCCGTCAACAACCATTTTGATTCATTGCTTCATAATTTAAGGATCGGTTATGACAAAACTTCTTTTGCAAAATAATGTTTGAATGCACATTTGGAAATATAGGGTCCAATTACTTACCGCCAACTCGATGCCGTTAACTCGCCGTCAACTCCTCCAAAATAAATTTAAAAACCACAAAAGATGCATACAACTATATAAAGTATTGGCCAAAAGAGAATTTTCATAAGTTTTAAAGGCACCTGGAAATAGAATTTGTTCTTCTTCAAACATAAGAGTATATGTTCCTTAACAATAAAATATTTTTTTTAATAATTGTTTTTAACGATTTATATGTTTAAAAACAATTTTTTTTTTTAAAGTTGTGTAGGGGGTGACTCCGCCTACCCATTTTGTGACGTCAATCGAGGAAGACTTTGCCCTGAACATCAAACACACATACGTGCAAGTACATTCAAGTCCTAGTCGTGAGTTTGTACATTTTGAAAAAGTTTTTTTTCTTGCATTTTTCCGGCAATGTCGACCAGGTGTATTGCTGCTGGATGCAGCAAAACAACTAAAGATCGTGTCAGTTTGCCAAGAAGTCCGGTCCGACGTCTTTTCCAGCGCTGTGCAGCAAACACTTCGAGCCGTCGTGCTACGAGAATCCAGAATACACTACACATTTTGACATGAAGAGAAAAGTTCTTTTTTAAAACATGACGTCATCCCAAATATTTTTCCAGCTAGTGGGGAAGTCGAAGAAGGTGCCTGAAAGACGTAACGAACCTAAAAGAGCATTTGCCTAACGTAAAAAAAAAATCAACTTTGAGGGCATGTTTTTAGCTTGCGCCAAGCGTCACTATCTTGTGTTGGCACTGCATGCGATTCATCACACCTTGATTGACATCACGAACATCAGGTCAGGCTTTTTTCCAAATTATTAAATAACATGGAAACTGTTTTTTTTAAATCGTAGTTACATGTAATTGTTTATTCATATTCCACTCATCAACACATATTTTAGTGACAAAGCTTTATTTTGACAAAATACCACTTCCAGGTGACTTTAAGTTCCATCTCAGTTTGAGTTTTTTTTCTTGTGAAAAGATCATCTCAAAGCTACAAGGCCGTCCATTCCGCCATCTTGCATTTTGAGAGGGCTTGCATGACATCGACAACGGAGGGCGCTTTCCTGCCTTTGGATTAGTCTTGGCTCAAGGCGTCAATGATAAGCACTGCATGTGTGGTATCCACTTCACTTTATGTTAATTGAAAGCTGACGTCTTGGGTCAAAACCAGTCTAGTCCATCTGCGTATTGATTGAGTTAAAGGCGAGTTGACAGCACAAGGGAGTAGACGGTGAGTTGACAGCAAATAGTAGAACCAGTGCTAATATATTAGCGGGCGATCGCGGCCACATTAAATATAGCGCAAATCAAGACTTGTCAAACCATTTTACAAACTTAAAAAAAAGGATTTTACCACCCTACCCCTCAATTATTGCAACAAGGAACCATTGTCGAAGATACAAATAGACTTGTTTTCAGTTGTTCACCAGTAATTTTTTTACTTTTTAAAAATAAAATTGGGAAAGTTGAGAAATCGGGACAGTCCCGACTTATATTGTCTTCAAAACTCAGAAACCGGGACTGTCCTCCTGTGCACTGGTTGTGGGACAATGGCTGGAAGGGGAGGCCGGTGCCCGGCTGACTGTGCACGGCAGGCCGCCTGATCCGAGTGCACCCAGCCATGACCGGAGTGGTCGGGCTGGGTGTACGGCCCTGGAATTTGGGCATAGTCCTGGACCTCACGCCGGCCAGATAGTGAGGTCTGGAATGCAGTCAGGAATTCGTCCCGGGATAGTGGTTTGCTACCCCGATGACGCTTTCTATGGGCGTCAGGCGAAGACTCTTCAGATGACCATGCAAATGACTGTCTTTTCTGGGCTTCTGCCTCTTGTTTGATACCCGATAACTGGACGAATCCGAGGCCCTCTCAGAGGAAACCTGAGTGACAGGGATGCCCAAGCACCGAGTGAAACCAAAAGAGAAGGGCGGGCCCTGTGAGTGGGGTATCCTAGGTACCCGACTCTGCACCATCAATCCTTTTCCCCATGGCTAGCGCCCCACCGCCTATGGCTTGGGCAGGTGCCGTTCGAGTTGGATAACCTCGTAAAAGACTGTCACCGACCGTCGTGGGGGAATCCACGTGGTCGGTGTGGGCCGGGTACCCTGAGCCGTGTGGAGGGGGGATGCCCTCCGGCTTCAGAGACCCTGAGGCGGTGCCATCGGCCCCGGCACCTGTTTTCTTGGCCTTGCCGGGGCCTTCGATTGGGTTGACCCACGCACGCTGACCGAAGAGGGGGAGCGGGAAGCATCCCCTCTTTGATCGGTGGGTCCACCGGTCGACGCAGCCGACTGAGGCTGCAGGGGCGGTTGAAAGGCTGCAAGCCAGGCGACGGCGCAGCCCTCCGAGAGCTCCGACTGTCCTGGGGGAACGGACATAACCCCAGTATTGACAGTCGAAGCCCTCCCCAATTTCTTTACACTAATCATAATTTATCAATATAAACCACAAGGGAAACTGACTGGGTGAATTTGTAAATGATTTTTGGGGTTGAACAAAGAATTGACTAGAGTGGGATTCGAACCAACGACCTCCGGACCTCCGGATTAACGTGCCGGCACGTTAATCCGGAGGTCGTTGGTTCGAATCCCACTCTAGTCAATTCTTTGTTCAACCCCAATAATCATAATTTAATTCAAAGAAATCAAACTATTTTCAAACTCTCAACAACAAAAACTATAACTCTTCAACTTCTAGTCTTTATAAAAAAGCTCATAGAAAGGATAAGGCGTTTTTATATTATCACAAAAACAGCGAACTGTTGGACACAGGTTTATCACGTTCTTACCCACTCGCGGGTAAGAGAAGAGAGGATGACTCCGTGGCAAGCATGTTGTGGGTAGGACGGTGGAGGGCGCTATTGTGTGTGTGTGTGTGAAAGTGTTAGCATTATTGCCTCGCCGCATAAGGAACATGCAAATTAGTAATTCAACTCTACCGGTAAGTAGAGTGAAGTAGACTCATAATTTTACACAAGTGTGTGCAACCATATAGTAAGGACAGAGGTGCAACCAATAAAAATATCAAGTGTTATTTACCATAAAAATTAATTGTTTGCTAAATTTAAACTGACTAATCATGGTAGTTGACCTTTTTCTTAGTATTCTTATTGTAAACACTAAGATTACAACTTAAAACTTGGACACAAGTCAAAGGCAAGTTGTAAACGATCTTTGAAAAAAACCGAAAACCCCAAAACATCATAAACGAAAGACAGTGCAACAAATCAAAGTATCAAGAGTTATTTACCATAAAAATGAATTGTTTGCTTAATTTAAACTGACTTATCATGGTAATTGACCTTTTTCTTTAAAGTCTAGGCTCCACAGTGCCAAAATGGCTTTAAAACAATTTTACCTTACACTATTTGCTCCCCTCAATATTTTTATATGAAAATGTGCGGTAAGACATGCTGATCATGAATCAGGGTGGTGTAAAATAAATTGACCCAGCAAAAATGCATTTTTGGGTCAAAAAACAAAATGGCCACCGTTTTTCCCCTGAAACCATATTAAAAAAAACTCCTTTTGACATAACTACAAAATTTTGCTGAAAGTATAAGGTTTGTACATTTCACATTCTGAATATTTCAAAATTCAATATGGCGACCATTTTGCATAAAAAAATGGGGGAAAAACATTATTTTTGGAAAAATCTTTTAGTTGATTTGGTTAGGAACAAACTTGGTTGAACAGAATATGTGGTGAAAAATACACATCCGAATATTTTGAGACATGTTGATCATGAATCAGGGTGTAAACAATTTGTGTAAACAATTTTGACCCGGCGAAAGTGCATTTTTGGGTCAAAAAACAAAATTGTCCCCAATTCCCCCCTGAAACCATAAAAAACTTCCATTGGCATATAACTACAAAATTAAGAGAGATTCAGCACAAGTTTGGATAAAAAATAGGGGAAAAAAACACATTTTGGGGCAAATTTGAAGACAAATTTAGCCAGGAACAAAATAGTACAATTTGTTTGTTTCAGAGAAGGCATATCAGATGTGAAAAAAATCACGGATGCATAAGTTGTCTGCGTATTTACACCTCCACATCACTTTGAGAATCTTCTACAGTAGCAACATGTAGAAGATTCTCAAAGAGATGCGGGTATCTCCGCGTTGAAACTAGGAAAAGCTATTGGCCTTGATAACATCTCAACAGAGCAAATTAAGAAATTTGGCCCTGCTGCTAAGAAATGGCTATTTCAGCTGTACAACCATTGCCTGTCCACGAACAAGATGCCAAAGATCTGGAAGAAAGCATATGTTCTAGCACTCCTGAAACCTGGGAAAGATCCATCCATTCCCAAGAGCTACAGACCTATATCACTCATGAGTCACTTTTAAAAGCTCTTCGAGCGCCTCATACTCAACCGAGTTGGACCTTGCAGAGTACAATTGCAAGGAGCTGTGTTCAGGTCTGGCTGAAGCACAACATCTAGTGTGTGGAATCGATAAGAAGAAGTAGCAACATCGTCTACGTCACCACTGCATAAGCAAGATTGACTGCACGCTAGTTTCTTCCTCATACAAGGGCAGTTTTTTCCTGCAATGTTGCTTACAACTGCAGTAGTTTGTTCCGAAAGTTTGAGGGAAGAGGAGTAAGTAGCAAAAGTACAGGTTCCACACCCGAGACCGTTGATCTCCATCCTTATTTGAAACTCTGGTGTTTCTGATCAGCAGAGTGTGGGTTCGAATCCCCAGCCTTAAGCAAGACACATAACCATTGCTTCGTCCTTCTTTGGTCCCATGTGTTGTGTAAACGCATGTAACAGAACCCAGTGCACTTATCGAAAAGAGAAGGGGTTCGTCCCGGTGTTCCTGGCTGGATTGGCAGCATATTGCGCCACAGCACCTTGTAAACCATTACATGGTGCTTAAGGATTAGGTCTTATATCTCAAAATTAGTCCCACTCCTTGCAGTAATAATACCTGGCGCTATCCTTTGGCAAAAGGCGCGTTATAAATACGGTTATTGTATTGTTGTTATAAATACGGTTATTGTATTGTTGTTATTGAAAAATAGCACGTAAGATATGCTGACGGAAGGCATCATTTGTAGGATACGATTGAATATAAAGTTCCTGGCAACCTTTTTCAGCAAGCCTTTGAAAGAAATACACCCCCATTACACCGATGTCGGTACCTGATGCTCTTATAACAACCCGGGTGCATCCTCTGAGCACTCAGGGGACAGTATGTAGAAACACATGAGTGTCTGCCTCTCGTTTTAAGTGCTTACACGGTCATTGTCATCAAAGATAGTAGATTGTCCATCTGATGTCAGGGTTGTCACATGCTGTCTGTCCTTGAAACCAGCAGTAGGTGTCAGGATAAAGGCCAAGTCACACTGCAGTGATAACGAAAACGATAACAATGCAACCCATTCTATTGGTTGAGTTGCTCATTCAACCAATCAAGGGCGTGCATTGTTATCGTTCTCGTTCTCTTTATCGGGGCCTGCGTGACCGTGTCTTAATGCCTTCATCAAGCATGGCTGAAGCCTGTCTCCAGCAATCAAAGAGGAAGCTCAGCAGGTTGTACTTGCTTTCGCTGTTTGTGAGGATTTCATCCCAGTGCCTTATTGGAAGGCCCTTGCACAGTAGATATTCAACCCTGGATTCCGAACAACGATCTCTGCAGCAGCCACTGGCTGATTTCAAAACAAACATTCCCTCCATTTTTATCCTTGACATCATTCAGGCCATCATGCCTATCTGCAACAAAATGGATCTCTGAGTTCGATGATCCCTGTGTCACTAACTGAAAGAATCTCGCTTCGTACTTCGTCACTGATCTCGTTGTTAAATGGTTTGTTCTTATAAGTCCCATGACTTCTACAACAAGGCCTGCTTTATGGGTTACAGGAGACATTGTGACTGGCCAATCTTTAAGTCCTATTCGATTTTTGTAGATAAGCTGTAGATCTGCTTTACTTCCATTTCGAAGCCTGACAATCTTGTAGATGTTGTTTTAGAAGATCTTTCCTAACCAAATTTGCCAAAAGATTTTTCCAAAAGTTGTGTTTTTCCCAATTTTTTATGCAAAATGGCGGCCATATTGATTTTTTAAATTAATGCCAATGGGAGTTTTTTATGGTTTCAGGGGAAAAACAGTGGTCATTTTGTTTTTTGACCCAAAAATGCACTTTCGCCGGGTCAAAATTGTTTACACCACCCTGATTCATGACAGAGATGCCAACATTGAATTTAAAAAAAAGTAGCATCTCCCAAATGTTAAGGGCGAGCGCAGCTTGGGCTCCCTAAACCGATCTTTCTATTACTCTCTACAATGCTAATAAGCTCATTTTCAGGCATTGTTGTCAAATAACAATTACCTGTATGCATCAACAGAACAGCTACAAATGTTTATAATGGCCAGTGAAAAAAAACTTGAAAAAAACCCTGATTTCCCTCATCTTCTGACTATGTTTGAAAAATAAATGTAACATAAAAAATGGTGGCCTTACTTAAATGTAACATAAAAAAGGGTGGCCTTACTTAAATGTTTTTGTTTTAATGATCAGAAACGCAACAAGCTATTGGGAGAGTGAGGAGAAAAAAAAAGAAGAAAAAAAAAAAAAACGTGTCCGGATTTTGGGCAAAAAATACGTGTCCGTATTTTGGGCATTGTCTGGGCATTGTCTGGACATCGGCGCTACAATTACTGGTAGGAAAACATGGAAACTGTCTAGCTTAGACCTCACAGGCCACTCAGTTGAAGGTATTTTTGTTCAGAAGGTCTCCTTTTTTTGTCGCCATTATTTCGTACTTTTTTTGCCAAGCTTCGATAAAGTACATGTACAGCCAGCGTGGGCACAATAATAGTGGATACATGAGGAATGAGGTTACTGTGACACGTTAGCTCACACACAACCTCATTCCCCACGCACATGTGCACTATTCCCCCCATCGTGTAATAGAGATCAATGGGTACGATCTTGCAGAAATGCACTAGCGTAAAAAATGCACACTCAGCCGGCCAGCCAGCGGGGGAGGGCACGCAACAATCATTACGTCGAGACACGTACATTGTCCGAGTGAATTCGCCGCTATTATTCAACACTGCGTTCTAAAATTAAAAGTGTTTTTTCTTTTCTGTTACAATTGTTTTGATATTTTTCTTAATTTTTATTTCCACTTAATAGTTCATTAGTTGTTTGCATGTATTGTACGATTTAATAAAATTATATTGGCCGGCTTGTTTAGCGTGTTTTATTGAGTATTATCGTAGCGTCGTAGTCACGGCTCGAAATCGTATTTGCTACGCCCAAATCGTGTATGTTGGTATCTCTGTCATGATCAACATGTCTTACCGCACATTTTTATGTCAAAATATTCAGGCGTGTATTTTTCACCACATATTCTGTTCAACCAAGTTTGTTCCTAACTAAATTTGCCGAGAGATTTTCCTTAAAATTATGCTTTTTCCAAATTTTTTATGCTAAATGGCGGCCATATTGAATTTTGAAATATTCAGAGTGTGAAATGTACAAACCTAATACTTTCAGCCAAATTTGGGCTGAATCGGTCTCTTAATTTGGTAGTTAATGACAATTGGAGTTTTTTAAATGATTTTTAAACATGTCTTACCGCACATTTATATGTACAAATATTCGGAGGTGTTTTTTTCAACACATTATTCTGTTCAACCAAAACTTTATTTAATTTTGATCCTGGCCATATTTGCCTTAAAATTTTCCCTAAAAATTGTCTTTTTCCCTATTTTTTTATACAAAATGGCGGCAAAACTGAATTTTGAAATATTTAAAACAAAAAATGTACAAACCTATAACTTTCAGCAAAATTTTGGCTGAATCCGTCTCTAAATTTTCTAGTTATGTCAATGGGAATTTTGTTATATGGTTTCAGTGGAAAAATGGCAGCCATTTTGTTTATTGACCCAAAAATGTACTTTCGCCAGGTCAACTTTTTTTACACCACCCTGATTCATGATCAGCATGTCTTACCGGACATTTTCATGTAAAAATATTGAGGGGAGCAAATAGTGTAAGGTGTTCTCATTTTTGAGGGTCTGGAGCTACATGTAGGACTACTACTGATGGTTCATTCCTTTGTAATGTGCCACATAGATACCTGCAATAGCCTTCTTTACGGACTACCGGACACTCAAATTGCTAGATTACAACGCATAGAAATCTCAGCGGCCAGACTTGTCACCAGAACTCGCACTCCGGAATCCATCACACCCATTCTTAAGGATCTACATTGGCTACCAATACGGGCTAGAATTGATTTTATAATTTTGGTTCTGACTTATCAATGTATCCATTGTATTGCCCCTGTTTATCTTCAAAGCTTAGTTCAGGGGTACAAAACAACCAGTTATCTGCGATCTGCAAATAAATCCCTTCTGACTCCCCCAGTTATCAAAACCAAGTCTTTCCAATATGCAGCAGTTCAGTTATGGAACAGTCTTCAAGGGGTTGTTAAACAGGCCGAGACCTCAGAACAATTCAAAACTCGGTTAAAAACATATCTGTTTACTTTGTACAATAGTTGTTGATTTCCTTTTACAGCGCATAGGGACCTCACAGTGATATGCGCTATATAAGAATGGTTTTATTATTATTATTATTATTATTATTATTATTATATTTGTATTGTATGTTTGCACAACATTTTTATTATAAGTTGTTAATTTTTGTTAATAACAATGAATTAATAACACACCAACATTACAACCTAAAAACTAGGACGAAAGACAGTGCTTTTAATTAAAAAACACTTACAACAAGTGCAGAGGATCAAGCTGTGAAGCGAGATATATGCAACCATGTCAGTGTAGAGAAAGCACTGTATTCTTGTTCACAGGAAATAATCAGTTTATAATTAAATATACTCTATATTGAATTTCTGAGATATCTACTAAAAACAATTCTAAAAACTTTGAAGCACATTACAGTGAATACTAACTAAAAAGAGACGAATGGCACAGGGCGATGTGGGTAGGACAGCAGACAGCGCTAATGGTTTCAGATTCTTAGTGCCTTCCTGCAAAAGATTTCAATGTAAATGTAGTATTCGCTATACAGGTAAGTAGAGTGATGTGGACCAACACATTTAATTATCTTCTATAGCTGCTTTCAAGGGCCCTGATCTAAATGGAAGGGAGCTACATGTATATACATATATATATATATATATACATAATACAAATCCTGCTGTTCCTATAGACTCACCTCAAAATGACCACAATTGTAGGCAACATCTGATGCTTTACCCTCTGAACACTTCAATTGTGTGTCTGCGTTATTGTCTATAAGACACTTAACAACAGTTGTGAATCCTTGTTCAGCAGCATAACACAGTGCCTGCAAAAGATAACAATTTTTGTTAGAAAAATAAAGCTTTGTGTGATGAAGAATCTTGAGTTTCAGATTGCAGAACACCAAGATTACTGTTTAATAAATTAAACTTAGGAACAAGTTCAAAATTGAGCTAGACATTGGATGGAAACAGCTTTGTATTTTTCCCCGTTTTTTAATTTTTATTACTTTGATTAAATACTCCAGACCTTATAAATTGGTCTGACTTGTGATAAAACAGTCATTGAAAATTAGTCGAGTTGAAAAAAAAAAAAAAAATGGTGTGTTGACAACACAGATGCCTGCTGAGATAGGAGTTGTTACACCAAGTCCTTTTTGAGTTGTTGTTATAGCCAAAATGAGCTTAATATGTATCTGAGGGGGTCCAAAAACAATAGACATCTAAGGGATCCCATGACCAATCCACAAACCAAGTTTGGATTTGATATGCCAAGTCCTTCTTGAGATATCGCTCGGACAACACCTCTTTTGGTTTAGCCATATGAGCTTAATATTTATCTGAGGAGATCCAAAAACAATAGGCTTCTGGGGGATCCCATGACAATCCACAAACCAACTTTGGAGTTGATACGCCAAGTCCTTCTTGAGATATCGCTCGGACAAGGATGATGTGCACACACACACAAGCAGGCATGATTATGGTGCAGACCGCGGACTTCTCTTTGTTCTCCCATTGTTTGGATAGTTTATTTTTCAGACGTCCCCATGGGTTTTGTACACAAAGTCTACCGAGGACTGTTCTCTTTTGTTAAAGTCCTCGGTTATCTAACACACGCACACACACGAGTGTGTTAGCACCTGCAATCGGGGACCTTCCTCTTTGTGATAGCAACCGGGGACCACAATGATTTCCTTTGTGATAGCAACTGTGGACCTGTTGTCCCTTTTGTTATGGGTCCCCGGTTTGAATGAGGATACCTACCCACACAAACACACGCACATACATGGAAGGACAAGGCAAACACTATAAGCCCCTCTTCGCCAGGGGGGCATACAAACCTGGAAAATATTGATCCACTAAAAATGATCTAAATGACACCTCAGGCTTGTCCCAAGCCGAAGATGAGGCATGCTGGGGGTGAAGGAGCAGTGTTTTGACAATTTAGGATGAGGTACTGAAATCCCCCCCCCCCCAAAAAAAAAAAAAAAAAAAGAGTGTTGTTGGAGTCTATGAACGTATACTTACCCGCAGAGCCACTATGTATATCGCATTTTCCCTAACCGACAGGTTTGATTTGCTCTCGTCCCATATTGCCCCGCGGTCTGGCCGCCATGTTATCTTCCTCTTTTCTCGCAACTTATATACTCAAGAGGCTCGAGCAGAAGGGGGGAGGGTGGGATGCTCTACGGGTAAGTATTCGTTCATAGACTCCAACTACACCCTTTGGGGGGGGGGGGGGAGAGTCTATTTCACTCACTTACCCTTAGAGCCACTATATCGCATGGATTGGCACCGCTACAGGCGGTTGGTGCGAGAGCTATCATGTGCAGGCCACCCAGATGCCCCTCTCAGTCCATAACCATGCTGACTCACTGAAGTGAGTCTGCCTGGGGTTGGATCGGAGCCCTGGAATGAGCTAGAGAGGCGCGTGGTCAACAACAAATAATTACAACTGAATTAAATTCAGTATAATGAAATATTGGAAGAATAGAGGGTGCACTCGCCAAAAGGAGGGTGTCCGGTACCGCTACTTCTTCTGAGATGAGACGTCACCTCGGCTAGAGGGGGCCTTCGCTGCCATCAGAGCTGTACGGCCTGCTCCCCCCTCCTGTTGTGGAACATCCTTCAGGTAGCAAGACGTGAAAGTTCTTGGTGACTTCCAGCATGCAGCTTTGATGATATCCTCAATGGGAACTCCCTTGAAAAAGCCCATGATGAAACCATTGCCCGGACCTAATGAGCATGGGCCGGGTTCACCGAGGGCGTAGGCCAGTTTGCTGCTGAGCCCAGATTTGATTGCCTGAACAATCCAGCGGGCAATCGCATAATTGGATGCAGCCCGGTAGGGGGAACAGAGGTGATGAACAGCTGTTTGCACTCCCCTCTGAGGCCCATGGTGCGACTGAGATACCATTTCAGCCCCCGCAAGGGGCACCATAGTCTGTCTTCCGGAACTGAGGACAGAGTTTTCAATTCAGGACCCCAGCCTCGGGACGAGGCGAACTCCACCTTCGTCCCAGCGTATGTGACCTGGGTCAATCGTCAATACATGAATTTCGCTCCGCCGTCTCGTAGTTGCTGCTGCTAGGAGAAAGGCCACCTTGATGGACACTTTCGTCAGGGATACCTGGCGCAGGGGTTCGAAGGGGGTCCTTGTTAGGGACTAGAGAACCTGAGTTAGGTCTCAGGAGGGAACTAGCTTCCAGCCTGGGGGGAGTTCCACAAACATGCCTTTGATAAGTTGGGAAAGGGCTTTATTGTCCGATACCGATGACCCGTCGGCAGACCCGTTGTGTATTGCCACAATGGCTGACTCGGTAGTTACGAATAGTGGAGACAACAAGATTTTCTTGGAAAAGGTGGACGAAGAAATCGCCGATCACCCCTACAGTAATGCAATTGCTGCAGCGCTTTCCGAAAGGCCTGCCGCTCTGAGGGATCTCATGGTACAGCCCAGCAAGTCCAAGGCCTGCCGCTGTGAGGGATCTCATGGTACAGCCCAGCAAGTCCAAGGCCTGCCGCTGTGAGGGATCTTGTGATACAGCCCAGCAAGTCCAAGGCCTGCCGCTGTGAGGGATCTCATGGTACAGCCCAGCAAGTCAAAGGCCTGCCGGTGTGAGGGATCTCATGGTACAGCCCAGCAAGTCCAAGGCCTGCCGCTGTGAGGGATCTTGTGATACAGCCCAGCAAGTCCAAGGCCTGCCGCTGTGAGGGATCTTGTGGTACAGCCCAGCAAGTCCAAGGCCTGCCGCTGTGAGGGATCTCATGATACAGACCAGCAAGTCCAAGGCCTGCCGCTGTGAGGGATCTCATGGTACAGCCCAGCAAGTCCAAGGCCTGCCGCTGTGAGGGATCTCATGATACAGCCCAGCAAGTCCAAGGCCTGCCGCTGTGAGGGATCTTGTGGTACAGCCCAGCAAGTCCAAGGCCTGCCGCTGTGAGGGATCTTGTGATACAGCCCAGCAAGTCCAAAGCCTGCCGCTGTGAGGGATCTTGTGGTACAGCCCAGCAAGTCCAAGGCCTGCCGCTGTGAGGGATCTTGTGGTACAGCCCAGCAAGTCCAAGGCCTGCCGCTGTGAGGGATCTCATGGTACAGCCCAGCAAGTCCAAGGCCTGCCGCTGTGAGGGATCTTGTGATACAGCCCAGCAAGTCCAAAGCCTGCCGCTGTGAGGGATCTTGTGGTACAGCCCAGCAAGTCCAAGGCCTGCCGCTGTGAGGGATCTTGTGGTACAGCCCAGCAAGTCAAAGGCCTGCTGCTGTGAGGGATCTCATGATACAGCCCAGCAAGTCAAAGGCCTGCCGCTGTGAGGGATCTCATGGTACAGCCCAGCAAGTCCAAGGCCTGCCGCTGTGAGGGATCTCATGGTACAGCCCAGCAAGTCCAAGGCCTGCCACTGTGAGGGATCTCATGGTACAGCCAAGCAAGTCAAAGGCCTGCCGCTGTGAGGGATTTCATGATACAGCCCAGCAAGTCAAAGGCCTGCTGCTGTGAGGGATCTCATGGTACAGCCCAGCAAGTCCAAGGCCTGCCGCTGTGAGGGATCTCATGGTACAGCCCAGCAAGTCCAAGGCCTGCCGCTGTGAGGGATCTCATGGTACAGCCCAGCAAGGCCAAGGCCTGCCGCTGTGAGGGATCTCATGATACAGCCCAGCAAGTCAAAGGCCTGCCGCTGTGAGGGATCTTGTGGTACAGCCCAGCAAGTCCAAGGCCTGCCGCTGTGAGGGATCTCATGGTACAGCCCAGCAAGTCAAAGGCCTGCCGCTGTGAGGGATCTCATGATTCAGCCCAGCAAGTCAAAGGCCTGCCGCTGTGAGGGATCTCATGGTACAGCCCAGCAAGTCCAAGGCCTGCCGCTGTGAGGGATCTCATGGTACAGCCCAGCAAGTCAGGTGTACATGTAGGTCCCTTGGAGCTGGATGCAGAAACCCTGACAACCTTTGGAATAGGATGTCTGGCCTCTGCAGAAGGATCAAGGGGTGGTCGACAAGAAGTCTGACAAGCCTGGTGAACCAGGGTTGGTGGGGCCAAAAGGGGGCGATGAGCAGGATCTTGCTACTTTCGCGCTTTATCTTTGCCAGCACTCTCGACACTAGGGAGATTGGGGGAAGGGCGTAACCCAGTATCCCGTCCTATACCATTGACAGGGCATCTGTGTGAAGAGCCCGGGAGCGTAGTTTCAGGTGCAGTAGACGGGCAACTGAGCATTCGCTGCCGTTGCGAATAGGTCTACATGTGGCCGGTCCATCCGTCTGAAGAGTAGTTGGGCAATCGCTGGTAGCAGTGACCATTCTGTTGGGACTATCCTTCCCCGGGACAGCGCGTCCGCCAGATCGTTGGACCTGCCCAAGATATGAACCGCCGAGAGATGAATATTGAATCCGGTGGCCAAATGGAGGAGGTTCCATGCCAGTAGACAGAGATGGGGATCGGGTGCCCCCCTGGTGGTTGATGTATGCGACCACAGTTGTATTGTCGCACCTGATCTGCACGTGGTGCCCCGATATTTGGGGTTTGAACCGCTCGAGGGCATTCACCACTGCCCACATCTCCAGTAAGTTGATGTGAAGGGTTTGGAAACTTCTTTCCCATACACCGCACACCTGTCGTGGGGGCAGTGTCGCCCCCCAACCCGTCAATGAAGTGTCTGTCGTGATGATGACGGACAGTCGGCTTTGTCGAAAGGACAAACCCGTCGCTATGTTTGCCTCCTGGAGCCACCTTTGGAGATGGGGATGAATATGGCAAGGTATCGGGATCATGTGACCCAACTTGTCCCGCTTCAGTCGGTAGAAAGCTAACAAGTGTAGTTGCAGGGGCTGCATGCGGAGACTGCAAAACCCTACCAGGTCTACCATGCTGGCCATAAACCCCAGGAGGCGGAGCCAAGCAAGGCCGGAGGCCGATGTTCTCTGTAGAAAAAGTTGAACACATTGCCGCAAAATCGCCACTCGCTCGTTTCTCGAGAAGAGAGGGCACTGGTGTCTGGCGGGCTAGGGTCCCCGACGGGGGGCTACTTGTAAATTCTAAAGCATAGCCTATGCTTATTGTTTGAAGCACCCACTCACTGGGGATAATTACGCCCAGGACCCTTGGAAGAGTTGGAGTAAGTATTCAATCAACAGGAGCACGAACGAGGATGCCCGCATCTCGGGGCGGGGCGAGGTCAATCTTGCGCATGGAGTCCTCCATTTTGGCTCGGACCTTGTCCGTGAAAACTCCCTTGGCTGCCGAGGCTGCCCCATTGGCCACCAGCTTGTCCTTGACGGAATCAGAGATCGATGGGACTGAGAATTTTTTTTTAAAGTCTGCCTGTGGGAAAGCAGTAGTAAGCTGTCTCGCGTGATTTTACTGGCTTCCGCTTGGTGGCCTCGGCAACAGCTGTCATGTCATCGGCGCAAACTGAATCGAGGGGCATGGCTGGGAAGGTTACTGACTTCGGCTCAACTGGGGCTGTGCGTTTTTTGAAAGACTGGGGGGCAGGGGCTGTGTCAGTGTCCGCCTCAGTGGGAAGTTCAGCACTTGTATGGACCAGCCTCAATTGGGTCTCAAAATTGGACAGCCTGTTCAGTCAACAGTATCCTCATTCCCAAGAGAGTCATCCGAGGACCCCCACCCTTATCCAGTGGGTCGGCGTGAGTGGCTACGCTCGCCGCCCGTGAAATATCATGTGCAGTCATGCCCACGCGAGCTGCCACTTGCAGACGGTGGACGGTGAATCGGTCACCGCGGCGGGTCTAGACAGGGATAATTCCTCTGCCCTAGTGCCCAAAAGCCCACCTGAAGTTACGGGTTGCGGGCTCGCCCTAGCTCGCTTGCCGCAACTTCCTTTTATCGAACCACCTTTGGATTTCTTACCCTTGGTCGATTTTGCCTTTGCTCTCGCCCCACTGGTCGACGCCGGAACGGAGAACTCGCTTGAGCCCCCCGCTTAGCCAGTGGGGATCCCGACACTACCCAGTGCCGGGCGGGTAACATGCCGTGGAGAGGACACTACTGTGCCCCCAGACATGTCTATAAATTAAGATCTGAATGTCCATATTACGGCAAAAAAACAGCATTTTGAGAATCCAAATGTATCACTCTAAAACAATAAGAACAATTTATACATATTTTCAGTTCTTGTGTTATACAGTGTTTTTCGTGAGAATTCTTTTTTTATACTTTTGAGATTTGGATTTCCATGTTAAACAGTAAAAAAGAAAAAAAAATAACAATATCATTCACCTCTGACTTGGCCTGTGCGCTAACGATTATTTTTGTAAACTTGTAACCATTTCTGATTTAAAAATAATTTTCAGTTAGAAAATATCGTACACTAATAATAATTTAACTTAAAATGCGCCAACTCCAGACAATGCTCTTCAAAGACGCATGACAATGCCAAATTTTACTATTAGGCCTTAACCATTAAAAATCACATTACACATTATGACAAAGAGAGAGGATCAAAATATACATGACAATGTTTAACTACATTGTGTAGAACAGCGAAGCTGCCATGGCGAGCTACCAAACACTGACAGAAAAACCAATCATTTGATAATTTTATGGTCAATGGGTATGAAGTAGTGACCACTGAAGGTTTTCATTGTTTTCGCTCATTTAACTGGAACCAGTGATAAACTCTTTGAGTTTCATCTTTTCATATTAACTACATGTAAGAAGCAATGTTTGATATAAGTCTCAAGTCAATACATCATTGCAATCGGGAGTTATGACCATTTCAGGTTTTCATTGTTTCAGCTCATTCAAATCCAGATGTCAATGTTTGAGCCTGAAGAAAAAAAATGTAGACAAAATTATTTAAAAAAATTTAAAATATTTTTTCTTCCAGAAACATTATTGGTAAACATAGCTGAACATTATCGAAAATGACTGGCAAATATAACAATCTCACTTGGGCTTGTACATAGCCAAAACAACTCAAGTCAAGGACCGAAACTTAAAACAGAAACTTTAACATTTCCTCTGAACACAGACCGCCCGACATACAGTACAGCAGTCGGACGGAAATTGGTATTACATAGGCTCTGAGAAAAAGACACAACCAAAGTTAAAAGCTCTAAAGTTAGGCAATGCAAGGCTGTTTAAAACACTTTAGTCCCTGTTCCGCCCGAAATCGCCCGAGAAACAGTTCATGTATTATGTGCTTTAACACAGCAATTTGATGAACACCGCCCTCAAGTGTCAGGCCTTGATAGAACAGGCGGTAGTTACCCTTTCAAATGCAAAAAAAATAACTGTTGCAATTGATAAAAATGCCGTAAGCTTTGTTAAAAGGTCAAACATCAAAACATTTGGTCGAGCTCACCGACTGCGCACAGCGCCACACTTTGCAAATAGTTGGCTAAGCACTGCCGGAAACTCTGCGTGTATGATTGTGACGACGGTGACTTTGGATTCAAGTAACATCAAAGTTTTACAAGTAAATATTTTGCCATCATCTACTATATTTAGTGATATTCAAAGCTTCAAATTTTGAAAGATAAAAGACTATGTTTACCGTCCTTGATTTGAATAAACAAAAATTTCCATCGCCGTGTATTTTGATGTCATGGTTGTACTTTCATCATAAAAACAATGTTTTGGGATTTCATGTCCATGTTCTAAATTATACCAATGTGTAGTAGTTTCAAGAATCACCAGAAAACACAAATATAATTTATAAAGTGTGCAATTTTGAACGATGTAATGAGGGGTTTTGAACAATATTTTTTTCTTCACAATCACATACATTTTTATTTCTTCACATTGTCGACGCAAAGCCAAGCAATTTTATATTTTTTCTCGTTTACTGTATACAAACATTTACAAAATTCTCATTCAATAGAAAGGTCAAGTATCGAAAAACATCAAAAGCTGATGAGGAAAAGCAGTAAGCACCACCATGTATGAATGTTGCAAATCATTATCGTTTCCAAAATGTTGGAAACTCCAGAGGTCAACAATGAGAGGTCAATTTGAGAAGAAGAAAAAGAAAATGTGTGAGTAAAAGTATCTTTTGGTCTACCAAATAAATAAAACTTGCAACACAAGATTGTTCACAGATAAACAAATATACTGAGCTGTTTGTTGAGAGTGGTTTCCAAGTATATTATATAGGATTCCATCAGTGAGTAAATGACCAATGTACACCTGCTGTTGCTATTGGGTTAAAGGCTCAATAGTGTACAATAAAAAAGTAGACCATGAAAAACACAAGATCGTACAACCATGGTTTTTAGGCGCACAGGTGCATGATAAGTAAAAAGTGTTTGGTTGTAGCAGTTTACGATTCCATCCTAACTCAGTGGTTTTTGTTGACAGAGACTGTTGTAATATGGTTATGGGTCGACTTTATGGGCGGAGGTATATGTTGTTCAACCTCCACTCTTGGCAGATGTGAGAATAATAAAAGCAGCCTTGTGTTGTCAGGAGAATCAAGAATATTGGTAGTCTGCATCCCTATTTGAGTCCTTACATACTCATACTTCATGGTGGCAGAGAGGTGTAGAAATGAACTGGAAACAATGCCTAGAATTCTTTGAATGTGAAAAATAACATTGCATTACCGGCGGCTATTGAGTCACACACACAGAGCCCACAACACGGTTAGCCATAGCCCAACGCACACGTCCATACATTTGTAAGCAACGTATAAACTGTTCACTGCACTCACACAGCGCTAAACAGCGCCTGCTTCAGTGCTATTCGCCTAGAGTGCGCGCACATGTATGTCTGAACCTTGGAGCCGGTGAGCCTACACACCCCCACGAACCAAACAATATTACCCCTGCAACCTTGGACATTAAAAACCAAAAGTCCTTGTGATCGCTTCAACCGCATAGAAGACATGCTGCAAGAAGGGCGCAAGTATGAGGCCATTATTATAGCCAAAACCTGTGAAACAACAGTTACCACACGCAAGCTAAATAAAGTTAACTGTGAATCTTTCAAATGTGATTTGCTGCCACGTTTTCAATCCTGAAGCTGTTTAAATATTCAGGAGCTTGTTGACCTCAATGAAAATTCCATCAGAGAAACTCTTGATTGTCATGCTCCTCTTAAGACATCTGTATGCTCTGATAGACCTCGCCAACAATGAAATCCACATGGGACGTCGAGAAAGTCGTCGACATGAGCAAAACTGTAGGAAATCAAGACTTCAGGTTTATCGGCAGCTGTATGTGGATCAGCGCAAATCTGTAAATGACATGATTGACTAGGCCAAACAAGATCACTACAGGAAAGAGCTTGATGGGACCGACACCAAGACAGTCTTCAAGAAAGTAAACACTCTTTTAAACAAACCAGCCAAGACTTTACCTGCCGACGATTCTGCTCAGGTGCTTAGCAACGAGTTTGCAACATTCTTTGCGGGTAAAGTTGCACAAATTTATGATGCCATTGAAACAGAACTGGCTAATTCTCATCCGCTCCCTGAACCACAACAACCACGAACTCATGAACTTACCTGCACAATGTCCGAGTTTGATCACGTTACCGCAGTAAACATTCAGAAATACATCATGAAGACTCCAGCTATATCATGTCTGCTGGATCCAATACCTACATGGTTCATCAAGCAGAATGTACGCATGTTCGTTCCCGCCATAACTCAGATTGTTAACTGCTCTATCAACTCCGGCACCTTCCCAGACTCACTGAAGCATGCCATCATCACTCCTGTCATCAAGAAACAATCTCTTGATCCAAATGAGCTAAAGAACTATCGGCCAGTATCCAACATCACTTACCTGTCTAAAATCATTGAGAAACATGCCGTTAACAACATTGCTAGATACTTGACTGTTAACAACCTCAGAGAGCCATTACAATCAACATATAGGCCTGCACATTCCACCGAGTCTGCATTGCTGAAAGTCAAAAATGACATCATGGACCTTGTTTCTAGGCGTGAAGGTATGTTTTTTGCCCTGTTAGACCTCAGCACGGCATTTGAAACCGTTAACCACCGCATCATGTTTAACAGGCTCGCGGACCAGATGGGATTGGAGAGTAATGTGCTCAAATGGATTGGGTCATACCTTTCTGGAAGAACAACCAGTGTATGTATTGACGACTCCTTTTTTCAACGTCTTGATTTGGAATATGGCATACCACAGGGATCGATAGTGGGCCCCAACAGTTCAACATCTACACCACTCCAATAGACCGATCCATTAAGCTCCGCCCCATTACGTATTGACCAATCACAACGCACGAAGGTCCGACACTAAGGTCCGACATTCGTGTGTGTATCTTGGCGCGCGCGGCAGAGTAGTGCAGAAAGGCATTGGAGAGCCCCAAGTGTTCTTGCTCACACGTGCGTCGTGGGGGAGCCTACTGGATTGGTCTATTAGCAACATCCTGCGTAAGCACAACCTTCACTTTCACATCTACGCAGATGATATACAAGTGTATTCTTCTTTCGACCCCGGCAACCACAATTCTATGATTTCTGCACTCTCACAGATGTCGACATGCATTGATGAAATCATGTCATGGATGATTGTCAACAGGCTCAAGCTCAACGAGGAGAAGAGCGAGTTCCTTGTGGTAATCTCTGATCACCTTAAGCCCCTCCTGCCTGCAGTGACTCTCCGTATTGGTATCAAGATCATCCAGCCCTCTGAGAGTGTGCACAATCTCGGTATTACAGTACCGATTGAAAATAACTAGACGCCGTGCGATAAATTTAGCGCGCAAACGGGCGTGGAGGTTGACGCGATAACATGTCTTGAAAAAAAGTCAAATAGCCGTCGGTATATTAACGCGTGACTCACGCGTGGAGTGCCACGCGCTAAACTTGCAAAACCCACGCGACATTTTGCGTGATTACTAGAGAATGAATAGTGCTTTGATGTCGCTCAATTCCCATGATTATCCCCATAATGAAGGTTGCTTTGATGGTGTAATTCACCGTTATTACTGAGATTGAAGGATGCTTTGATGTTGCGTGATTCACCGGCGCCATACATGTGTAGTTGATTATTTTGGGTGTTCAAATAATGGTCTTTTAAAATGAAGTTGGCGGTCTGATTATGAAAAAAATAGACTCAATGTGTATTTTCATTTTTGTGAAATTAAATGCCAGTCGCTGTCGACATCTTGTGTCTGTAATTAGGTGTCGGCATCTTGTGTCTGTGATTAGGTGTCGGCAACTTGTGTCTGTGATTGGAAGTTGGCATTGCTTGAGTTGTGATTGGTTATAAGCCAAGACAGTGTTCAACTTGGTTCAACCTTTGAGAAGTCTGCGTCGTCGCCATATTTTCTTGGGTCCAATACCATCTGCGCGACGCCCACGCGAGGAGCGCCATGCGCTAAACTGGCAGTACCCACGTGACATTTTGCGTGATTTCCCGAGAATGTACTTGCTTTGATGATGCCTGATTTACCGGCGCCATACATGTACATGTACATAGTTGATTACTTTGTAACGTCGGCATCTTGTGTCTGTGATTAGGTGTCGGCATCTTGTGTCTGTGATTAGGTTTCGGCAACTTGTGTCTGTGATTGGAAGTTTGCATTATTTTGCTTGAGTTGTGATTGGTAAAAGTCCAGACAATGTTCTTACACCTTTTAGAAGTCTGGGTCCCCATTTTCTTTGGTCCAAGACCACCAACGGGGTAGCCCACGCGTGGAGCGCCACGCGCTAAACTTGCACTACCCACGCGACATTTTGCGTGATTACCCGAGAATGTATGGTGCTTTGATGATGTGTGATTCACCGGTGCTTTGATGATTGACCGGCGTCAACTTTTTTTACTTTGTGTGCTTATATATTATTCTTTTGAAATGGATTGGGATTGTCATTATATAAAAAAAACCCCATATACTCCAGGCAGGTGTATCCTGGCTGTAGTATTATTTGTTGTAAAATTAAATGCCAGTCGGTGTCTGCAACTAGTTGTGTATGTGATCGGAATTCATTCGATTGAGGTGTGATTACGCCTGGGCAATTTCAGCCACGGTTCAACCGTTAAGAAGTTTGCGTCCGTATTTTCTGTGAGTATGATTGACACTCTTATCGAGATCCAATCATGTCTTATCTTAACCCCCCCAGTTTGTTATACATTTTGTTTCCCTCAAAAGACAAGCCGCTGGGTTGCGCGGTGTCTCTGTGGTTTTCTTTGGGTTCGGTGGTCCAATGGCCAAATGCCAGTTGAAATGACATTGGGAATTTAACAGCCAATTGGAAAATTGTGTTTTACAATATGACCAGTCTTTATTTGTGTATAGGTATCGCCTCCAGTAATGACTTAGACTACGTTTGTTGACGATAAAACTACTTTAGTGATGGTACCCAACCCTTCCTCTTCGGTACGGTAGATTAGTACAATATTAATACAATATTATCAATGTTATCAATATTGTCAATATTATCAATATTAACAATTTGTTTAAGAGTTGGTTTTAAAAGTACCTATTTGTAATTAACAATCGATGTTTATTTTGAGCATAACAAAATGTACTTTTCACAAAGGAAATTATTTGACGCTTGAAATGTTGTTTGTCTTTTGTTACTGAAAGCATAGACTAAAACTATCCAAAGATCGTTGCCAATTTGCTTCTGAAATTACTCTGGCGATCATACTAACTCTCCATCTTCGGTAAACACATTAACACTTGACAAATTCATTTTGTTTTATTCAAAGTAACGCCTTAAAAGTTACTTGTGTTGTAATAATCACGGGCAGTTATATATTTATAACAGATTTATTCAACATGATTGAGTTTTTCTCCCGAAAATCTGATCTGTGTCCAACTTGTTATTTTTGAGTAATAATATTAATGCCAAAAAAAGCGGAACGCCATCACAAGTTATTACCCAACTATTAAACTGTTAAAATATTAACATTTAGTTCGGCACAGGCAAGCGTATACATATTCAAATGGGCAACTGTAAGTGACTTTGCGGTGACGTTTTTCAAGCATCAGGACATTTTTATTAGTTGGTTAAAAGTTTTATTGCGGATCGCGGCGATGTTTTTTTCTTGTAAAAAAAAAACCCCAAAAGTAGTAGTTGTGTTCGCCCGGTCGCGAACATACAACATTTTTAGTTTACAATAATATATAATTGAATTCAATTTTGTTTTATCACACCCGCTCCCCCCCCCCCCCCGGCAACGTAAACAATTTTAAGGTAAGGATATACGTTGACCTCATTTTTATTTAGGTGAAGGCAAACGGATTACTGTGAATCTCCCATAAAGTGTATTGAAGAAGTAAAATACGGCTACGTTTGTGGATGATAAAATTACTCTAGAGTGTCGTACCCAACCCTTCCTCTTCGGTACGGTAGATTAATACACATGACAATCATAATTATTAACAATTTGTTTTTGAGTCGGTTTTGAAGATACGCCGTTTATTGATAAAAATGTACGTATCACAAAGGAATTATTTTGCGCTTATGTCTTTGGTTAATGAAGGACTAGAAAACTATCCAAAGATCGTTGTCAATTTGCTTCTGAAAATACTCTAGCGACCGTATGTCCGTAACTCTCCCTCTTCGGAACCGCGTGGATCAACATATGACCGTAAATTTATTTTGTTCAAAGTAAGTCTTTAAAGTTAAGTGTATTATAATTAACCTCGGGCGATATTTTTTCATTAAAGATTTATTTGACATATTTTCGTTCTGGTACCGTCTTTGGTTTTAAAACCACACTAAAATAATATTGAAATTGAAATATTTCGTGTCCGCCCGCCCGGCGACGAACAATAATAATTTACACTTTTGGTCAAGTTATCTTAACATTATGAATAATTGAAGTCTATTTTGTTTTCTTATATCCACACCCCCTGCCGTAGTCTCCGGCAGTTATTTTAATCAAAGGTTCCTGCTACCATTACAACGTAAGTTTAGTATCGCCATTTTTAAAAGTCATATACCAAACGTATATATTATACTATACACTATGCGGATATGCACACTGCTTGTAGAATTAGTTTGCTCTCTACACAAAAAGGAGAGCAAAATAATCGATAATGAAAGCTGACTGAACTGTGTGGATAATATAATACGCGCATGTTTAAAAGACTGTCAAGTTTTAAAACACAATCTGCCAGGTGAAGTAATACATTGTAACAAACCACAGCCAGCGTGTCATACGCAAACGCTCTGTATAAAGTTAAATCCTCAGAGTGCAGGGGGGGGGGGCATAGAGCTCTATATTTAGCTCTCTCTATGTGTGGGGGATACACTGTGTATTTTAATTTCCATGGCCCGATCTATAAACCTACACAAACTTCGCATTGCAGGCGAATAGGCAAAGCGCTTAAAAAAAAATGAAAAAAATTGACACGGCTGATGGGCAACAACTTATAGATTCTTATTACTTACAACACAACGATTTCTCGTGCAATACTCTTAAAATTCAAGTTTTTTTTGCTTTTTACTCGAATCTACAAAAACAAAAATTCAATCAAAATAGCAACATCAAAACATTGTTTTAAATTATTAAACCAACGAGCAGTTGCTGTTGAGCAACTCGGGCAAAAGTACTATGAAAATAGGCGAAAACATTTATATATACATTTTTAAAACCCATACAAACAACCAAGCCAGCACCCCTTAATGTACCCATCTATCGTTCAAAAGGTATATACATGTATAAAATGTATAATAAAAAAAAAAACGGACACAATTAAATAAAGCTGTTAGGCGAGAAAACACTGCTTAGCTAAATTCTTTGCTGTATAAAAGCAAAAAATGAGTGGGGCACAAGTTGCAACGATGTCAATTTTATGGAATTTTGGCTGGTACACTGTGTCTGCTAAGCAATTGTTTTTCTGTGCTTAGCATATTTCTGTGATTATGGGCTTTATGAATTTGAACCCTCTTTGAAGAAGAATAACTGACAGACAGGCTTCAACTTCGCGCTTGAAGGGGGCACAGTAATTTTCCTTAGGTCTTCTTACGTTCTTATGCACTTCTTTTGGGGAAAATAAGTTTGTATTGGAACCTGGCAGCACTGCAACTTTAAGGCCTGCGACTTTCCTTAACAAGATTGTAATAAGAATGATATGAAAATAGCAATATTCAGAATGATGTGCACAGCTCAACTTGTTCCCTCTTCATTAACGCAGGACTTATTTGGCTTGGACGGGGGAGACTAGCTTCCATTATTGGATTATAGTTGCACATTAAAAACATTTAAAAAACCACACCATACCGAGCCATTAGCCACAAATCGCTGAAATTGAATGCACGTCATGAAAGCGCGAGGGATTGGCAAAAGGAACATAAAATACCTATAAGTTTTGAACGTGAAATGGTAATACAAACATCCTACTATGTATATAAAATGTTGAAAATGATTAAGGACGATTTTATTTTCTTCCTCGGATGGGACGTAAAGTGAGGGTCCCTCACCTATACGTCTCAAACAAACCCCTTACCACATACTTTTGACGAGTTTGCTTCCTTTTCCAGAGTGTATTAACAAGTTGGAATGTTTGACAATTCATGCAAACCGTCGCTGTTCATTGTTAATAATTTATATGAGAATAGTTACTTCAAATTTCAATAAAATATTTGAAAATGTATAGAATGGTAGTGGTTGTCCATTGATGTCCGTCCCTCACGCATAAGAATGACCCAGCTCTCAAAGTCTGATTTCCACTCGTACGAGATTGTGTTTTGAGAATCTACGTCTAGATTGTACAACAGTGTGCACGTACGTAGCGCCTATGTACAATGTATGCTCTGTAGTGAAAAAGTGCTACTGATCTAACGTAACAAAATGGATGTTTTCCTACACACACAATGTATAGGGTTATTTTCATCTCAAAAAAATCGATAATGAAATCTAGTTGTGTGTGTGTATAATGTGTGGATAACGTGTGCACATTGTACGTATGCGGTCTGTGTAGTAAAGGTCTGTGCAGTAAATAATGACGGCGTATTCGAATCTGCCAGCTAGTGTTGAATCAAAACGCCAGCGAGTACATTTTTCATCAAGAAACTAATGCTTGACACATTCTTTGCTGAGCAAGAATTTAGTGGGCACCAGTCACAACAATTTAAACTGTATGATGTAAAAATTCGGCTGGTTACCTGTTACTGTAATACTTTTCTGTGCTTAGCAGGCGACATGATAGACGTGCTAACATATGCTTTAATTATGGCAGGGCCCAATAATATCATGATGTTGTTAAACAGAAAAATATTGCTAAGCTGAGTAGGCAACCGGTTGCAAAAATACAACCTTTACGGAACTTTGGCTGATTACAAGTTTCTTTTAAGCCAGATTTGTCTGTGCATGCTTGGCGGTCAGTTTTTTATACTTACATGTACAGGCCTGATAAGTTCATTTCATAGCAGATTCAAGTTATAGAGGATATACGTTGACCTCATTTTTATTTAGGTGAAGGCAAACGGATTACTGTGAATCTCCCATAAAGTGTATTGAATAAGTAAAATACGGCTACGTTTGTGGATGATAAAATTACTCTAGAGTGTCGTACCCAACCCTTCCTCTTCGGTACGGTAGATTAATACACATGACAATCATAATTATTAACAATTTGTTTTTGAGTCGGTTTTGAAGATACGCCGTTTATTGATAAAAATGTACGTATCACAAAGGAATTATTTTGCGCTTATGTCTTTGGTTAATGAAGGACTAGAAAACTATCCAAAGATCGTTGTCAATTTGCTTCTGAAAATACTCTAGCGACCGTATGTCCGTAACTCTCCCTCTTCGGAACCGCGTGGATCAACATATGACCGTAAATTTATTTTGTTCAAAGTAAGTCTTTAAAGTTAAGTGTATTATAATTAACCTCGGGCGATATTTTTTCATTAAAGATTTATTTGACATATTTTCGTTCTGGTACCGTCTTTGGTTTTAAAACCACACTAAAATAATATTGAAATTGAAATATTTCGTGTCCGCCCGCCCGGCGACGAACAATAATAATTTACACTTTTGGTCAAGTTATCTTAACATTATGAATAATTGAAGTCTATTTTGTTTTCTTATATCCACACCCCCTGCCGTAGTCTCCGGCAGTTATTTTAATCAAAGGTTCCTGCTACCATTACAACGTAAGTTTAGTATCGCCATTTTTAAAAGTCATATACCAAACGTATATATTATACTATACACTATGCGGATATGCACACTGCTTGTAGAATTAGTTTGCTCTCTACACAAAAAGGAGAGCAAAATAATCGATAATGAAAGCTGACTGAACTGTGTGGATAATATAATACGCGCATGTTTAAAAGACTGTCAAGTTTTAAAACACAATCTGCCAGGTGAAGTAATACATTGTAACAAACCACAGCCAGCGTGTCATACGCAAACGCTCTGTATAAAGTTAAATCCTCAGAGTGCAGGGGGGGGGGCATAGAGCTCTATATTTAGCTCTCTCTATGTGTGGGGGATACACTGTGTATTTTAATTTCCATGGCCCGATCTATAAACCTACACAAACTTCGCATTGCAGGCGAATAGGCAAAGCGCTTAAAAAAAAATGAAAAAAATTGACACGGCTGATGGGCAACAACTTATAGATTCTTATTACTTACAACACAACGATTTCTCGTGCAATACTCTTAAAATTCAAGTTTTTTTTGCTTTTTACTCGAATCTACAAAAACAAAAATTCAATCAAAATAGCAACATCAAAACATTGTTTTAAATTATTAAACCAACGAGCAGTTGCTGTTGAGCAACTCGGGCAAAAGTACTATGAAAATAGGCGAAAACATTTATATATACATTTTTAAAACCCATACAAACAACCAAGCCAGCACCCCTTAATGTACCCATCTATCGTTCAAAAGGTATATACATGTATAAAATGTATAATAAAAAAAAAACGGACACAATTAAATAAAGCTGTTAGGCGAGAAAACACTGCTTAGCTAAATTCTTTGCTGTATAAAAGCAAAAAATGAGTGGGGCACAAGTTGCAACGATGTCAATTTTATGGAATTTTGGCTGGTACACTGTGTCTGCTAAGCAATTGTTTTTCTGTGCTTAGCATATTTCTGTGATTATGGGCTTTATGAATTTGAACCCTCTTTGAAGAAGAATAACTGACAGACAGGCTTCAACTTCGCGCTTGAAGGGGGCACAGTAATTTTCCTTAGGTCTTCTTACGTTCTTATGCACTTCTTTTGGGGAAAATAAGTTTGTATTGGAACCTGGCAGCACTGCAACTTTAAGGCCTGCGACTTTCCTTAACAAGATTGTAATAAGAATGATATGAAAATAGCAATATTCAGAATGATGTGCACAGCTCAACTTGTTCCCTCTTCATTAACGCAGGACTTATTTGGCTTGGACGGGGGAGACTAGCTTCCATTATTGGATTATAGTTGCACATTAAAAACATTTAAAAAACCACACCATACCGAGCCATTAGCCACAAATCGCTGAAATTGAATGCACGTCATGAAAGCGCGAGGGATTGGCAAAAGGAACATAAAATACCTATAAGTTTTGAACGTGAAATGGTAATACAAACATCCTACTATGTATATAAAATGTTGAAAATGATTAAGGACGATTTTATTTTCTTCCTCGGATGGGACGTAAAGTGAGGGTCCCTCACCTATACGTCTCAAACAAACCCCTTACCACATACTTTTGACGAGTTTGCTTCCTTTTCCAGAGTGTATTAACAAGTTGGAATGTTTGACAATTCATGCAAACCGTCGCTGTTCATTGTTAATAATTTATATGAGAATAGTTACTTCAAATTTCAATAAAATATTTGAAAATGTATAGAATGGTAGTGGTTGTCCATTGATGTCCGTCCCTCACGCATAAGAATGACCCAGCTCTCAAAGTCTGATTTCCACTCGTACGAGATTGTGTTTTGAGAATCTACGTCTAGATTGTACAACAGTGTGCACGTACGTAGCGCCTATGTACAATGTATGCTCTGTAGTGAAAAAGTGCTACTGATCTAACGTAACAAAATGGATGTTTTCCTACACACACAATGTATAGGGTTATTTTCATCTCAAAAAAATCGATAATGAAATCTAGTTGTGTGTGTGTATAATGTGTGGATAACGTGTGCACATTGTACGTATGCGGTCTGTGTAGTAAAGGTCTGTGCAGTAAATAATGACGGCGTATTCGAATCTGCCAGCTAGTGTTGAATCAAAACGCCAGCGAGTACATTTTTCATCAAGAAACTAATGCTTGACACATTCTTTGCTGAGCAAGAATTTAGTGGGCACCAGTCACAACAATTTAAACTGTATGATGTAAAAATTCGGCTGGTTACCTGTTACTGTAATACTTTTCTGTGCTTAGCAGGCGACATGATAGACGTGCTAACATATGCTTTAATTATGGCAGGGCCCAATAATATCATGATGTTGTTAAACAGAAAAATATTGCTAAGCTGAGTAGGCAACCGGTTGCAAAAATACAACCTTTACGGAACTTTGGCTGATTACAAGTTTCTTTTAAGCCAGATTTGTCTGTGCATGCTTGGCGGTCAGTTTTTTATACTTACATGTACAGGCCTGATAAGTTCATTTCATAGCAGATTCAAGTTATAGAGGATATACGTTGACCTCATTTTTATTTAGGTGAAGGCAAACGGATTTCCCCCCAGTTTTTCAGGAAGGGTTGTCCATTTTAACGCGGATTACACAACAAGCAAAACATAGACGTAAGCACCGTAAGCGTAGTTTTTTGCCTACGGTAACAGAGACATGAAACTATGAAACTGGACCGGGTCATGTATCATCAGCATGCACTGTGTGTCGTTGCGTTTATTCATATTTCCCATGAATGGACAGAATACATTACACATCCAAAGTTGCTATAATTGTGCAGCTGATACAATTAATATTAGGCTGTGCTTAAAAAAATAATAATAATAGAATGGTTTTATAGTGTCGGACCTTCCATAAAATATTATGTAATCCGACTGGGGACACGTGCATCGGTAATGGAAAGATCCTCACGCTTGCTAGCAACAGTGTTGCTATGGAGCGTTGCCGCTAACATTGTGATAATGTGATGCCTGTGGTTGTATTACTACATTGTATTTGATCAACTAACTTGATTTTTTACAAGAATGGTGCAGACTTCAAAAAATGTGACGAAATTTGTTTCGTCTTAGCAGCTTTAAACTTAACTTTCTAACTGAAACAAAACCATAAAACTTATTTTGTAAAGAATAAATTATTCCGACAATAAGTTTTTGAGAATTACCCCAAATTATCCATGCCTACGATTCCTCTGTGATGCCGCAGTGGTTTGAAGTTTCTCTATTTTATAAACCTTCACGTAAAACAGCAGATTCCTTCAAAATAAATACGTGATTGGTTGATTCTGTGGATCGGGGCTTCTGTCTTTTTGTGGAAATAATTGCTGCGACAAGGCCCATGGGCTTTGGAATATTCTTACGCCGCTTGGAGTATGGTGCCTATAAAGAAAACGTCCATACCGCGGGAATCGTTGACTTTTTTATTTACGTTGCTAGAGGACGAATTTTAAAAAATGCAGGAGAAATGCGTGAATGCTAAATTATCTGCTTACTTAAACTATGTTTTTTTCGGAATTAAAATTATTGACATGCTTTTTTATCGACATGCTATTCATGGAGACTGTTTTAAAGCCATTAAACACTTTCGGTAAACAGTATTGTCCAAGTCCCACACTTCGTGTATCACAACTTATATATAAAACAACAAACCTGTGAAAATTTAGGCTCAATCGGTCATCGGGAGTCGGGAGAAAATAACGGGAAAACCCACTCTTGTTTCCGCGCGTTTCGCCGTTTCATGACATGTGTTTAAAATAAATCTGTAATTCTCGCTAACGAGAATTTATATTGTTTTACCGTTTTCTCAAAGAGTAAAGCATTTCATGGACTAATATTTCAAGAGAAGCCGTTTCTCACAATAACCTCTCCCCATTACTCGTTACCAAGTAAGGTTTTATGCTAATAATTATTTTGAGTAATTACCAATAGTGTCCACTGCCATTTAAATGATACTCGATCTAAAAATATAAAAACAAAACTTTAAGAAGAATTGAGAGATAAATCGTCTGGACGTTTCGAACAACATAACAACAACAGCCATTTTTCTTTTAAATGCTTGCCTGATATTATTGTTAATATTTGATGGGGCCTTTAAGGAAACCATTCTCGGTTACCTTGTCTGTTTTCCCAAAAATACACCCCACAAGTATATTTAAACCTCTTAAAGATGTCCCCGCCAATAAAAGTCCCCGATAAATTTCTCTACCGTGATTGACACTTGTGATGTTAACCGCGTTCAAACGTGGGGGAGGGGATACGATTCCTCTGTGATGCCGCTGTGGTTTGGAATTTCAAATAAATCTGCACATTCCGTAAAGATAAACGACGTATTTGATTGATTCTGTGGTTCTGAATTCTGTCATTTGGGGTTACGCGCTTGCTTGCTGAAATAATTCCCGCGGCAAGGCCCATATAAGCATTGGAAAGTTTCTTACCAACAGTGTTGCCATGGTCAGAGGATGGTGCATGAGCACGGCCACTTTAAGGAGTAGTGACCGACCGTCAACTGGCTTTCTTTTCAATGTGCGGGAAACAATTTGACAGCCAAGGTTTTACTCCACCTGTTTCTATACGTGTGTACGGGTTGTTATTTACCTTGCTGTTGAAAACAAAACAAAAAAATCCCCGAAATTACGTGGTTGAACATTTTTGCCTGCCTCCCTAAAACAATGGGTTTTTTCCTGAATTTAATTACTTTTCATCATTTTTTTATTGACATTTGTTTAATGATTTTTTTTTAACTTATGGTAACAAGAGTTATATTTAAATTCAAAGTTGAAAACCAACGGTTCTTTTCAGAACCACCCCAAACTCATTAGAGATAGTCATCACATGGTGTTACCGCAAACCTTTCTATATCGTTTTTCCACCATGCACAAGTTTCAAATCCTACTTAAATTCAAATTATTTTGATGTTATAAAAGTTTTGTATTGGTTCGACTACCTTGACTAGATTATATGAGTCCAATCTTACTAAACATGAATTTAATTTGAACAGCATCTGGAAAATGACATTCTACTTCAAGGAGTTTTTTTATCCAACATAATTGATCTCATGATGTTGTCATCTTACGTATACGTTTTGCAGCATCAGAGCAAGAAGATAAAACGTATCAAGGAGGCGATATCCTTCTCTCAGGCTGTCGACTTTGTAATCATAAATTATTTCTGTAAGACGACATCCTACTTGTAAAGAACTATGTTAAAGCAAGTTTATGTTTCCTTTTTATAGCACATAATTGAAAAAACTCGCAGGGCCAAACCCCCCACTATAAATTTATCCCGACCCAAAAATATGCACACCCTTCAATAAGATGAGTGACAGCTCCACTGTCAACGGTTCCTTTGAGATGCCGCTGGTAAAACATTTAAGAAGCTTTGCTTAAAAAGTGTGGTCTTTTGGGGATCCGACTTTCCCATTGATGGGAATTTAATTCACTGGGGACAGGGGCAAAAGAGGACACCTACACTTCCTATGTGATGCCGCTAGCTTTTTATACTTGTTTCTGAAACTAGCTCGTCCAGTAAAACCGGCTGTCTCCTTCCAAATAAAGACATAGTCGTTGCCTATTGGGTTAGTTTTAGGCGGTAGGTTTATACAAAAGTGACTGTATAGCACTTTCGTGCATTGGTTCATTTGGAATGGGCTGTCTATAAGCAACAATTCCTTTGTGATGCCGCTAGAGTTTCAAACTTCTTTTCAGTAAATAGTTCTTCAAATCAAACCGGCTTTTTCCTTCCAAATAAAGCTGTAATAGGCTGTAAACTGTGGTTGCTTTCAGCTGGGAACAACAATGAATCACATCTCAAGTATTCACGCAACCATGCAAGGAGAATGGTCCAGCATTTTTCGCGTGGAGATTGTCGCGTGGAGATTGTCGCGAAAGAGTACCGCCTACGCGCGACTAATTGCCGACGGCTGTTTACGCATTTTGTTGTCTGGCGCGATAAAACCCACGCGTTAGGCGGCGCAACAGTCTATCGCGCCAAGGCATTTCTATCGCGCTAAATTTATCGCACGGCGTCTAGTTATTTTCAATCGGTACTGTATGTTTGACACTTCCTTGAGATGAATGATCAAGTAACATCCCTGTGCAAAAGTCTACCAGATGCGCAATATCTCTAGAATCAGAAGATTCCTCGATAAGGACACTTGCTATCTTGTTGTCCGTGCTCTGATTCTTACCAGGCTTGACTATGGTAATGCCTTGCTAATTGGACATTTTCAACAAATATAACATTTTGTTTACTCGAAAGTCTCAGAACGAGATTTTACTAAAGACGGAGTACAGACGTTCTTTTTTCCACTTTAACAAGACTATTTTCCAACTGCAAAAATGTCCCACAAAACCAACTATGATTTAGAAAGACGAGAGTTCGGTCATTCTCTATATAAAACCTTTTGTTTACTCGAAAATCTCAGAACGGGATTACTATTTAAAAGACGGAGATCTGGCGTTCCGTTTTCAATTTTAACATAATTATTGCCCAACTGCAAATGTCCCACAAAAAAATAACAAAAAGTTATTATTAAAAAGACATTATTAAAAGATGGAAGTTCGCACATTTTCTGTTTAACATTTTTATAACATTACTCAAAAGTCTCTGAACGGGATTAGTTTGTTAAAAGACGGGATTACGGAAGTTTTATTTTTTCATTTTAACTAAATTATTGTCCAAGTGCAAATTTCCCGACGACAATTATTTTTAAAAAGATGTGAGTTTGGACATTTTCTATATCAAACATTTTGTTAACAATACTCAAGAGTCTCAGAACAGGGTTGTTATTAAATAAGTACAGACGTTCTTTTTTTTTCATAACTCACAAAATTATTGTAAGAGTTTCAAGGACATTTTCTATATAAAACATTTTGTTAACAATACTCGAGAGTCTCAGAATGGGGTTATTATTAAATGACTACAGACGTTCTTTTTTTCCATAATTCACAAAATTATTGTGCAAATGTCCAACAATGACAATGCCTATTAATAAGACGGGAGTTCGGACATTCCTTGTATATAAAACATTTTGTCAACAACACTCAATTTAAGTCTCTGAATGGGATTATTATTTAAAAGACTGAGTACAGACATTCTTGCCACTAATTGAATAAAAGACGTAGTAGGCTTATCCGGATGTTCTTTTTTTCCGTTTAACAAAATTATTGTCCAACTGCAAATGTCCCACAAAAAAATTACGAAAGTTATTATTAAAAAGACATTATTAAAAGACGGAAGTTCGCACATTTTCTGTATAAACATTTTGATAACAACACTCAAAAGTTTCTGAACAGGATTATTTTTTACAAGACGGGAGTACAGACGTTTTTGTTTTCATTTTAACTAAAATATTGTCCAAAGGCAAATGTCCGACGACAATTATTTTTAAAAAGATGTGAGTTTGGACATTTTCTACATGTATATAAAACATTTTGACACAAACACAAAGACGATTATTATTAATAAGACGGGAGTTCGAACATTCCCTATATATATAAAACATTTTGTCAACAATACTCAAAAGTCTCTGAACGGGATTATTATTTAAGTCTCTGAACGGGATTATTATTTAAAAGACTAATTAAATAAAAGACGGGGTAGGCCTATCCGGACGTTCTTTTTTCCATTTAAAAAATGGTGTGGTCGGCAGAAGACTTTATGGACCATGTTTACACAGTAACTACACTCAGATCCGTCCGCAAACGGGCACCGCTGAAGAATTCTCTTCAGGTCATTATTTACACATGAATGCTCCTCGTTATAGCCCTCGTTCAACGTGGTAAATGGGGTACTCCCCCAACCCACTCGCCCCCTGCTCACTCCGGCTCGTAATCACACGTTATCGGCCGAAACCGCTCAAACTCGCTTGTAATCGCTTGTTATTGTAACAAGTTTTGCAAAGTGACTCGCGGGTACCCGTTCACCGTTTTGATAACTACCTTTAATCATAACTGTAAATGCCCCAGACAGTTTCGCTTATCCTATTGGTGGAGAGCGCATCATGTGAGGCTGTTGAAATGGCTGATAAAGACACAGCTGAAGCTATTCAAGACCGGCTGCCTTCCCGTGTTGGGCGTGCAAGCAAATTTTAACAATTTAAATTACGCGGCACGCAATTCATAACTATTAGTAACAGCACGTAATATGTGTTTAAAGGCAGTGGACACTATTGGTAATTGTCAAAGACTAGTCTTCACAGTTGGTGTATCTCAACATATGCATAAAATAACAAACCTGTGAAAATTTTAGCTCAATCGGTCATCGAACTTGCGAGATAATAATGAAAGAAAAAATACCCTTGTCACACAAAGTTGTGCGCGTTTAGATAGTTGATTTCGAGACCTCAAGTTCTAAACTTGAGGTCTCAAAATCAAATTCGTGGAAAATTACTTCTTTCTCGAAAACTATGGCACTTCAGAGGGAGCCATTTCTCACAATGTTTTATACCATCAACCTCTCCCCATTACTCGTCACAAAGAAAGGTTTTACGCTAATAATTATTATGAGTAATTACCAATAGTGTCCACTGCCTTTAATACACACCGACCGACGGGCAAAAAGCATTTAAAAAAAATTGGCAAATGGCTGTTTAAAATCTTTCAGGGTGATAGCCGTGCGATAAAGGCCTTTATTACACGGCCACGACCCTGCCGGTTTTAAAACGGCCGTTTAAGAACTCGTCACCTACTCTTTTATTCCCTTATCAAATTACACTCCATAGCGCAAAATAGGGCCAAGATTCATCCCAACAAAAATATAAAACATATTTACTTTCCAGTTTGGCACAAAACAGATGTAAAACAAAATAGCTGGGATCTTATTGGCGCATCATGTTATGCTCACCTTTGACGAACGGTGCCCTCGTGTCATTTTCATTGCCTCATAACTCATTGCGTTTTAGGGTCCAATGAAATAATCAAGTTCACATAAAAGAACTTGCAGCCCTAAAAGAAACTTAGGTGCAAAGTGGGTGGGATCTTGTTTGCACAGAGAGATAATAGAGAGGTCAAAGTTTAAATTTTATCAACTTCTTTTGTAACCTTGCGCGCCAACTTCAAAAACATACCAACTAATACCAACTCAAACCAGTTCTTTTCAACTGGAGCTAATTGGAATGAAATTGTAACTTTTGTAAAGGATACCTTACACATCATAGATCCTTGTCTTTTGATATTTGTATTTTATTTCAACAATAAATAATACAAAATTTTGAACAAGGGAATAGTACAAGTGTTACAAGGATCTACAAGTGCAACAAAATAAAATTTCATAAAAACATACGGTCCATCCTCGATTGTCCTGGCGATTTATTTCTGCTCCGAAATTGAGCAGCTGCAACACTGCATCATAGACTCCACTCTTGGACACAAACATCAGTGGGGTCATATGACTCCTGAAAAAGGGAGAAAAACAAAAACAGTGATTAGTGAATGTTCAACAGGATGTGAATTGTGTCAAGAGGTCAAAGTCGAAAGATGAAAATCTGCTTTTTCGCATTCTCAAAACCAAGAGGAAAAATTTTTTAAATATAGTTTTTTATTCAGCTGAATATGAGATGCAAGGTTTTGTTAAACAATTGAGCACGTATGTGTTGAGACTCCGTGCTTGCCTTTTCTTTAAAAAGCCAATGCCCACTTCAGATACTCTGTTGAAATCTCATTGACATCATATATGTAGGTACCTAGGTTCAAAGCTTAGTCACGACAAAGAGGCATTCATCCATGATCTCAAGGCCGATCTTCTGTCTGACAGCATAAGCTTGAGTCTAGCATACATCACCTTGGTCAAGTTCGAAAGAGGGACTTAAGTCCACCATTGGGCAATTTTGCCTGGTACCAAGGCTGTATTGCTTGCATATATAACCATGAAATATTGACTAATGGTTGACAAATGCTCGCTTCTGGAACTTGACCATTGTGCTGGTCAGGTTGGTGTAAGAAGGTATCTCTCCTCACCCTCCACCTCTGGAACCCTTACAATTAGTGGATTGGTTTTTAATCCCTATCTGATTGGTAAGGTAGGTAAGGTAAGGTTTATTTTATTTGCAACCCCATACGGTTGGATTCTTTATAAAAAATACATTAAAACTTACAAAAAACATCACCAAAACTTTAAAATCATTAATCTTTACATGTACATGTATTTACAAGATGATAGTTAAAAAGTAAACGTTAAATATTAAAGATTCGCCAGTAAAAATATTACATATATATATAGAAAGAGAGATAAACAGCAACATTTTTATAAAATAATAGAAAGAAAAAAAAAACATTCTTAAAGCATGCACTTCATGTAAGCCGGATAGAAAAACGAGACAAACTTCCAGGTTTACAAGGTACAACAAAAGGATGCAAAACAACAGGGGGAACCAAACACCCCCCAACAAACATACAAACGTACACCAAATCAAACAAACAACATGATGTCATAGCTAAATTCTTAGCGAGACATTGATAACCTGACATTAGGTTCTTGTGGACAAACACAAAGCTGTTCCATGTTGTTTTGTTTTAATTAAGTGCTTCAAAGATTATAGTTGGTTTGATTTCCAGAAAGAAGAGTTTGGGTCTTTGCCCAAGGAGTCTATAACTGAAAAAAGTTTGATGGCGCCACTTCCGGTTAAAGGTCAACATGGGGTCACGATTATCTAAGGCTAATCTCCTATGCCAAAGGAGTCTAAATAACTGAAAATTTGGTGGTGTAGTTTTAGAGATAATGGTCCCACTTCAGGTTGACCCGGAAGCAAGGTTAACTAGGGGTCACGGTAACTGGCATAAAATTTAAGCATTTATACACATGCACCAATATTTTGAATTGAATGCGCTCTTTCACCGGGAGCCAATGAAGCTTTTTGAGAAAAGGAGTTGCATGATCATGTTTAGATGCACAAAATGTTAGTTTGGCAGCCCAACATGTTTAGTGTCTGGGTTTCTCAAAAAAAGAATGAGGAGGGGCTTTTTATTTTTATTTCAAGATGGCCACCATGTTGTCAAAT
Source organism: Asterias rubens (assembly GCF_902459465.1). Classification (NCBI taxonomy): domain Eukaryota; kingdom Metazoa; phylum Echinodermata; class Asteroidea; order Forcipulatida; family Asteriidae; genus Asterias; species Asterias rubens. Next base: position 6,728,568 of record NC_047063.1, read on the forward strand.
ATCCATTGTTTTTTCTGCTGCTGAAATATACAAAACATTAATGAAACAGTTTGGTCAAGGCATTCAGACAAGACATCCAGATTTGTTTTCATTTAAAATAACCCTTTGTAAAAATATAAAAATAAATATAAAAAACAAGAGCTGTTTCGCTGCGCTTCGCTACGAAACAGCTAAAAAATGTGCATATAAAAAACTCAAGGAAAAAAAAGGTGTCCTGTAAAAAGGAATCGGGCGGGGACGCTAAACATTTCTATTTTTCTATTTTTACTTGACCTAATATTATTATGTTTTGGGTATTAACACACACACAGAGCCTATTCGAGAATGCAGTGTACAACTCTAAATTGGTACTTGGTGATCACAGTTGGTAATTTAATCCTTTTATACAGTCGAAAAGTTTTATCTTATACAAAATGACAAGTTCTCTAAGATTTGGTTGTTTTTGCAATCTTTTGTTACCTGCTGACTATGTAGACTGTTTTAGAACTGCATTGGTGTGTATCAACTACATGTATATATCAGTTAACATATTTAATAATCATCTTGCACTTCTTTGGCCCCCCCCCCCCAAATTTAATCTTTGCCCCCACTTGCCCCACCAAATGAAAATGTCTAGTTACGCCGCTGTGAAGAAGTAAAATAAGGCTACGTTTGTGGATGATAAAATTACTCTAGTGTCGTACCCAACCCTTCCTCTTCGGTACAGTAGATTAATACACATGACAATCAATATTAACAATTTGTTTTTGAGTCGGTTTTAAAGATACTTTTAATAACCATCGCCATTTATTGATACAAAATGTACGTATCACAAAGGAATTATTTTGCGCTTATGTCTTTGGTTAATGAAGGACTAGAAAACTTTCCAAAGATCGTTGTCAATTTGCTTCTGAAAATACTCTAGCGAACGTATGTCTCCCTAACTCTCCCTCTTCGGAACCGAGTGGATCAACATCTGACCGTAAATTTATTTTGTTCAAAGTAAGTCTTATAAGTTAAGTGTATTATAATTAACCTCACCCGATATTTTTTCATTAAAGATTTATTTGACATGATTTCGTTCTGGTGCCGTCTTTGGTTTTAAAACCATACTAAAATAATATTGAAACAAATCAAAATCCATATTTTTCAGGTCCGCCCGCCCGGTGACGAATATAATAACATAAACTTTTGGTCAAGTTATCTTAACATTATGTATAATTGAAGTCCCCCACCCCCTGTTTACAAAAATACAAATTTTCAGCTATGGATAATATACGAAAGAGGGTTGAACTTTTGATGATGTTGACCTCATTTTTATTCAAGTGGAGGCAAACGAATTACTGTGAATCTCCCATGTATATTAAACTTATAATGATATCCGTTTGTTGATGATAAAATTACTCTAGCGATCGTACCCAATACTTCTACTTCTACTTCGCTACTAGGCAAAGTCCCATGATGGGATATCACGCCAAGATTACGCACGCGTTAGACCGATGAAGCAACTAGGGTAGATTAAGAGTGGACGGTTGTGATACTTGTTTTTTAATTAACCATCAATGTTTATTTTGATCATAAAAATGCACTAATCAAAATGGATATATTTGACGCTGGAGTTTTGTCTTTGGTTACTGAAGGGCTAAAACTATCCAAAGATCGTTTCAAATTTGGTTTTAAAATCGTACGTCTGTAACTCTCCCTCTTCGGTTCCGTGGATTAAAGCTTGACCGTAAATATTAACAAGTAAAAACAAAATCAAAGTCGTATTTTAAAGTTACTTTTTTTAATTTAGTCTCCGGCAGTTATTTTAATCAAAGGTTCCTGCTACCGTTACACTGTAAGTTTAGTATTGCCATTTTTAAAAGTCATATACCAAACGTATACACTATGTGGATATGCACACTGCTTGTAGAATTAGTTTGCTCTCTACACAAAAAGGAGAGCAAAATAATCGATAATGAAAGCTGACTGTACTGTGTGGATAATATAATACGCGCATGTTTAAAAGACTGTTAAGTTTTAAAACAGAATCTGCCAGGTGAAGTAATACATTGTAACAAACCACAGCCACGTATCATACGCAAAAGCTCTGTATAAAGTTAAATCCTCAGTGTGTGTGTATGGGGGGGGGGGGGGGGGGCATAGAGCTCTATATATAGCTCTATGGTGTGGGGGATACACTGTGTGTATTTTAATTTCCATTCCCCGATCTATAAACCTACACACATTTCGCATTGCAGGCGAATACGCAAAGCGCTTACACACCAAAAAAAATGATGGGCAACAACTTTTAGATTCTTATTAGCTACAACGATGCCTTTTTTTCTCGTGCAATACTCTTAAAATTCAAGGTTTTTTTTCTTTTTACTCGAATCTACAAAAACAAAAAATCAATCAAAATAGCAACATCAAAACATTGTTTTAAATTATTAAACCAACGAGCAGTACTGTTGAGCAACTCGGGCAAAAGTACTATGAAAATAGGCGAAATAGGCATACATTTTTAAAACCTAATACAAACAACCAAGCCATCACCCCATAATGTACCTATCTATAGTTCAAATATAATTTAAAAAACGGACACACTTGAATAAAGCTGTTAGGCGAGAAAATACTGATTAGCTAAATTTTTTGCTGTATAAAAGCAAAAAATTAATGGGGCACAAGTTGCAACGATGTCAATTTTATGGAATTTGGGGGGGGGGGGGAGACTAGCTTCCATTATTGGATTATAGTTGCACATTTAAAACATTTAAAAACCACACCGTACCGAGCCATTAGCCACAAATCGCTGAAATTGAATGCACGTCATGAAAGCGCGAGGGATTGGCAAAAGGAACATAAAATACCTCTAAGTTTTGAACGTGAAATGGTAATACAAACATCCTATTATGTATATAAAATGTTGAACATGATTAAAGGCAGTGGACACTATTGGTAATTAGTCAAAATAATTATTAGCATTCAACCTTACTTGGTATTACAGACAAGTAATGGGGAGAGGTTGACAGTATAAACATTGTGAGAAACGGCTCCCTCTGAAGTGCCATAGTTTTCGAGAAAGAAGTTATATTCCACGAATTTGATTTCGAGACCTCAAGTTTAGAATTTGAGGTCTCGAAATCAAGCATCTAAAAGCACAAAACTTCGTGTGACAAGGTTGTTTTTTTCTTTCATAGTTATCTCGCAACTCCGATGACTAATCAAGCTCAAATTTTCACAGGTTTGTAATTTCATGCATAATATGTTGATATACACCAAGTGAGAAGACTGGTCTTTGACAGAGTGTCCACTGTCTTTAAGGACGATTTTATTTTCTTCCTCGGATGGGATGTAAAACGAGGGTCCCTCACCTATACGTCTCAAACAAACCCCTTACCACATACTTTTGACGAGTTTGCTTCCTTTTCCAGAGTGTATTAACAAGTTGAAATTTTTGACAATTTATGCAAACCGTTGCTGTTCATTGTTAATAATTTATATGAGAATAGTTACTTCAAAATTCAATCAAATATTTGAAAATGTATAGAATGGTAGTGGTTGTCCATTGATGTCCGTCCCTCATGCATAAGAATGACCCAGCTCTCAAAGTCTGATTTCCACTCGTACGAGATTGTGTTTTGAGAATCTACGTCTAGATTGTACAACACTGTGCACGTAGCACCTATGTACAATACATGCTGTAGTGAAAAAGTGCTACTGAACTAACGTACAAAATGGATGTTTTCCCTATTAGTAGATATACTATGCACACAATGTATATTTTCATCTAAAAAAAAATCGATAATGAAATCTAGTTGTGTGTGTATATATGTGGATAACACGTGTGCACGTTGTACGTATGCGGTCTGTGCAGTAAATAATGACGGCGTATTCGAATCTGCCAGCTACTATAGTGTGCATGGTATAGTAATACATTGAATAAAAAAAAAGATTGTATGAACAAGTGAGTTTTGAGATGGGATTTGAAGAGGTCCGGGTTTATCTGGGAACGGATGGTAGCAGGAAGAGAGTTCCAAAGGGTGGGTGCGCTGAAAGCAAAGGCTCTTTTACCGTACGTTTTTGTTCTGTATGGGAGAACTTGAAGGAGAAGCTGTGAAGAGGATCTAAGAGACCTTGTCGGGAAGTATGGCATTATCAGTTCAGAAATGTAACGAGGGGAGAGACCATGGACAGCATTGAAAGTGAGGAGCAGGACTTTGTACTGTATGCGAGCATTGACAGGAAGCCAATGTAAAAATTTGGCTGGTTACCTGTTTATGTAATACTTTTCTGTGCTTAGCAAACGACATGATAGACGTGCTAACATGCTTTAATTATGGCAGGGCCCAATATCATGATGTTGTTAAACAGAAAAATATAAAAAAAAATAATAATATGGTTTTATAGTGTTGGACCTTCCATAAAATATTATCTAATCAGACTGGGGACACGTGCATCGGGTAAATGGAAAGATCCTCGCTCTTCCTAGCATTAGTGTTGCTATGGAGCGTTGTTAGAATACTACGCACACAATCTATTGACCCATTTCACCTGACGTCATCATCAGAAAAATCTTGAATGCGCCATACTGGTGGGCAATTTCACTGTGCGTTTTCATATAATAACTCTATGCATTGAGTATGCTGTGCGTTATGCAGTGAAGTGTGCATTTTAGGCGACGCTGCGTTAATACACGGAACCTAATATAACTGCCCACCAACATGGTGAGCGTGGCATCAGTCGCCGCGTGTGACAAGCGTGCAGGGGTCAATTGGGTTATTTTCATCTCAAAAAAATCAATAATGAAATCTAGTTGTTTGTTTATATATGCGGATAATACACGTACATGTACATGTACGTGCACATTGTATATATGCGGTCTGTGCAGTAATTACAGCGTATTCGAATATGCCAGGTGTGCAGTAATACATTGAATCAAAACACCAGCGAGCACATTTTTCATCAAGAAACTACTGCTTGACACATTCTTGTTGAGCAAGAAAAAATTTAGTGGGCACCAGTCACACAGTGTAAACTTTATAATGTAATGTCGGCTGGTTACCTGTTTCTGTATAGTAATACTTTTCTGTGCTTAGCAGGCATGATAGGCGTGATTACATGCTTTAATTATGGGCCCAATTTCATAATGTTGTTAAGAAACATAAAATATTGCTTAGCAAATGTCTGTACTAAGCTTAGTATGCAACCAGTTGCAACAAACTTTACAGACATTTTTTATTTAGCCAGATTTTTCTATGCTTGGCAGTCAGTTTTTATGCTTACAGGCCTGATGAGTTTATTTCATAGCAGATTCAAGTTCAGCTTTATGAAACTCGGTCCTGTCTGGGTGAAATCCTCAATGCAGAGTCCATGTAAAATAAAGTGGCTCCACTTTTTCCCCCGCCCCAAATTCTGCACTTGCACCACAATTCTCTGCCTCTTTTTTTGGGCAAGCGCCGCATTTCTGCTTCTGCGCTATACCATGGATGACCAAAAGTTGACAACCTACATTCCCCAAAATCTGGTAGATAAAAAAAACAGAATTTATGTTCAAATTTTCTGCTATCAGAAATTCGGACTCTCCCACAGATTTTCAGGAAGGGTTGTCCACTTTAATGTGGATCATACCCAACAAGCAAAACATCATTGCTATAATCAATCCATGAAAATGCGCTTGACGTAAGCACCGTAAGCGCAGGTTTGTTTGCTTACGGTGAACAGAGACATGAACTGGGCCGGGTCATGTATCACAGCATGCACTGTGTATCGTTGCGTTTATTACAAGTCAAACTCAAAGGCCTGATTTAACACTGAACCTATTCATATTTCTCATGAATGGCACAGAATACGTTACACATCCAGTGCTATAATTTTAGGCTATGCTTTGAAAAAAATGTTTTTATAGTGTCGGACCTTCCATAAAATATTATCTTATCTGACTGGGGACACGTGCATCCATAATGGAATGGTCCGAGCGCTTCCTAGCAACAGTGTTGCTATGGAGCGTTGACGCAAACATGATAATGTGATGCCTGTGCATGGTTGTATTAAGTTACAAAATATATTGTATTTGATCATAACTAACTTTATTTTTTACAAGAATAGTGCAGACTTTAACCCTTTTAACTGAAACAAAACCAAAAACTTATTTCGTAAAGAATAAGTTATTCCGACATATCAGTTTTTGAGATCTTCCCCAAATTATCCATGCCTAAAACCTGACTTTATGATGTATTTTTTGTTTGCTCCTCCGAGCTTTTGTATCTGTAAGGTTCTGAACAATTGACAGCTTCATGTGATGTTTGTTTGGTCCGAGTTTCTGGGCTAAGCCAAGTCCAACCAGCTTTACATGAGAAATATTTTTATTTTTTTGCCGCCAAACAATGAATCATTCATGAAAGGTGTGCGTATCTTTGATATTAGCAATCATAGTTTGGAGTACAAACTGTGGCAAATTGTTTTGCTACACAAAAAAGTGGACTTCTTTGCAATGTGATAGTATATGATTTTTGATTTAGATGACTCTGTACATAAGTGGATGCTGGAAAGGATGACATACACTGTGGTTCCATATTGATGTTGTCAGGATACCATACAGGGTAGGTACCTGGGTGCAGGTCAGGTATCCGTAACAAACTTTTGATTGTACTGGATATGTACAACCAAATTGCACTTTCAGAGGGACCAACAGGTGCTTTCAATGTCAATTTGAAAGCATTTGAGCTGGTGTTTCATTCTAATAAAGAGTTATTTATTATTTGAACATAATTTCTCTGTTGTTAAAAGCACAAACCGTTGATTATTTTCTCTTATAATGTAGGCCTACACCATGATATAAGAACTAGAGGGCGCACGAGTGATGCTTCGTGCACAAATGCCACGGGACCGCAAGATGACAAGCGTGTCATTCTGCTCATGCGTTGAATATGAAAAACACGTTTGAGGTTTTTTTTATTGAACGCTCACGCGATGCTGTTTGTTCAACTTACAAAATGGCACAAACACACGCTGTGAGATGCCAGTTTTGTCAACTTAGAAAATGGCCGCCTGCGCGCATGCCGGAGCGCATATATAGGCCAGTGCGCCCTCTAGTTCTTATATATAACTCTATGGCCTACACTACATGTACTTAAACAGGTAGGCCTACCAGGTGTAGTCTAGACTCAACAATGATACAGAAAATTGTATTGTAATCAACTTTTTAGTGCTCCCTGTTTTTTTTATTTTAGAGGATTTAAAAGTAACTCATTTTTCGATTACAATTCTCCCCCGTTTTAGAAAGTATTCTTCACAGTTGACGAACCAATCTAACTGTTGTAGGCTAACAATTGAAAAAATAAATTCCAGTTTGTTTGTTTGTTTGTTGGCAGTATAACGCATTGTTAGTCGATAGTAAGATTCCGAAACAAAGGACAACAAAATATGTATCTCCTCCATTGATAAAACAATCCACCCCTCTCTTTTCAGCTGGGTGTGAGAAACAAGGAAAAACAAATAATATCTCTTTATTCATTATTACCGCTCAATCCACAAGTATAGACTCCTACTTTATTTTTGTATGTCAGCTAGGACGGTTCCCAGCAATGAATCATTCATGAAAGGTGTGCGTATCTTTGATATTAGCAATCATAGTTTGGAGTACAAACTGTGGCAAATTGTTTTGCTAAACAAAAAAGTGGACTTCTTTGCAATGTGAGACATGTAGTATATGATTTTTGATTTAGATGACTCTGTACATAAGTGGATGCTGGAAAGGATGACATACACTGAAAAGAAGATGCCTCCTTGCACCAAGCTGTTGTTTGTGTTTCAGTGTTGTTTCAGTACTACAAGGATACCTTCTCCGGTATACTTCAATCATAACCAAGGTTGTACATGTAGCTAGGGCAAATGGGATGCCGGCTAAGAGGGTGGGTGTATGGGGGCAGCGTAGCGCCTCACAGCCTGGTGGGATCAAGGGGATCAAGGGTTTTAGGTTTTGTTTAAGCTTTGACAGGCTCTCTCTCTTGCCCATTTGTGCCTTTGACATAGTCATTGTCAGAGGAAAAAACATGTCCAGTGAGCCATAGAAAATAAATACTTATTAAGTTTCAAAGTAAAATGTTAGGGTAAAATAAATAAATTTTCTGTTTCCGATTTAAATCCCATCTCAAAATAGGGTAGGTGTACAAGGCAGAATTTTTGTGTGTTGAATTTATCAATTGAAAAGCTTGCATACATCCATCAGCAGGCAATGCAGAGTGGAGAGACAAGTTCAGAAACACTGGATGACGGGATACATGTCCGATCACTGCCGCAAAACCTAGACTATTCCATTTCAAAAAGGAGCACATTAGTAAATAGAAAAGCCATATTTCAGTTTCACTAAGTGATATTCATTGACTGACAATATTTACGAACAAAGTGCATTAAATACACTCAAAAATTGATTCTTGTCATTTCATTTTTTTATGTTTTCATTTTTTTGTGCACAAGTTAACAAAAAGACAGGAATAAATAAAAATGTCATGCAACGTGGACGACATCCACCAACCTTGTCCGCCCATCCGATTAACTTTTTTTTCAATCGCCCACCGGGATAGTCAACCAAGATTCTTGATCGCCGGCAGGTTTTTTCACTAGCCTGCTATATGTATGATACAACAAAAATTGAAACTTAATAAAATCAACAACAAAAACACGGATGTGAAATCTTTAAAATTGGACGACTTTATCTCTTAACGTATGCCCCAAATTATCCATTTTTCGTCAACAACCATTTGAATGAACTTTTTGGTTTAAGAATCGGCTGTTTTGAACATGTCTGATCTCCGTTTGCAACAAAATCTTCATGAATCAACGATCGGTCAACAACACACCTATCAGGAAATAATTCAATTAACTTTGGCCCGCAGCGCCCTCTGTTGGCAAAAGTTGTCCATGATAGAATTCCTCCGAGGCTGTGCAATGTGCACAGTCCGCAGGCGTAATGCACACTGTGCGCCAATTCTTTATTCCATTCGTGAGCGTGTGCTGTGATGAAGACTAGCCAAGAAGATCATGAATATTGTTTTATCAACAGCCATCAATGGCAAATCACAGCGTGCAGAATCTTGTTTAAAGTGGACTTGGACTGTGCTGTGTGTGTGTGTGTGTGTGTTATGTGCTGTGCATGCTGCGATAGACCAGTGGGCGACCGTGTGAGGATTACCGTGTGGTTTTGTGCATCATGGATACTACAAGCATGTCGAAGATTGTGCGTGCTATTTTAGTACTCGTGCGCTACCGGTCTCCATAAACTCGCAGCATTCAATCGGCTTATTTTTAGCAACAATCATGGAGAAGATCACGGTTTTGGAGAGAAAATTGTTTTGATTGTTTTTACAGAAATAAAATAGACATCTAATTAGGAGTTTTACATGATTATTGTCTTTATTTTTCACTTATTTCAATGACAATTTAAACAATTTTACATAAATTTATGCCGGTCGGAGTTTGTTATTTTTAGTTGGATCCCGGTCGGCAAAAGCTGACCGGCTCCGACCGTGGTAGCTACAACCTTGATCATAACATAACATAAAATCAGGTTAATTTTAGGAAAAACACTATTGGATTTTGGGAAATATCAGCTGGAATGGAATGCATTGATGCGTCGATTCCATATAGGCATTTTTGTAATGTCATGTAACTGTATCTCCCCAAAGGAAATTTACATGTTTACAAAATTATGTTTGCTTATCAGTTTCCTGAATGATAGTCCATTTGCATGATGATTTGTGTTTTTTCGCAAGTCATTATTCAATCGAATTGCAATGTGTTGTGTACTATTAATTCCCCCCCCCCACAGAAGTGTGGATGGGGTCTACGAACGAATACTTACCGGTAGAGTCGAATTACTAATTTGCATATTCCCTATGCCGCCAGGCAATATTGCTAAGACTTTGCACACAATAGCACCCTCCATCGTCCTACCCACAATGCCCCATGACATGCTTGCCACGAAGTCGTCCTCTTTTCTATGAGCCCTACCAAAATGTAAGCACCCAAAAACTGAGTATGTGGGGAAGGAGGGAGGGATACTTTATCGGTAAGTATTCGTTCGTAGACCCCATCCACACTTCTGTGGGGGGGGGGGGGAAGTCTACTTCACTCTACTTACCGGTAGAGTCGAATTACTAATTTACATAGACTCGCACCGAGGAAAAGCGGTGGGTATACGCGGTGCTACTGCATGTCTTTAGGGGCGTAGGACCCAGGCGCGCTCCAAAGTTCAGAGAACGTTGCGGACCCTAGGCCCGATTAAGGTCCATGCCCGAATGAATGGAGGTTTCGTCTCCATGGGTGAACAAAACTTATTGTAATGTTAGCCCTCTATTATATGGGAAAATCACATACAAGCGTGATCCCTAACGAGGTGGAGCTTCTTCAGGCTTCACAGCTCGGCTGGCCGCCTGCAACACGGCTCGACCTGCTCTTCCATCCACCTGCAGACCGTCCTTCAGGTAGCAGTCGGAGAACATGTAAGGGTTCTTCCAGGAAGCCGCCCTTGTGATATCGTTCATGGGGTTTTAAAGAAAATCCATGAGGAATACACCCCCGCATCTCGGGGGCATGAACCGGACCAACGGCCGCAGGCCACCCGCCCGGCACCAAACGAATAGCTGTGACTATCCAACATGCGGTCGAGATTGGGGCGATCAAAGAACCTTGCAGCAATCCTGCTCGATCTCGGTCAGCACCCCCGTAATGAGGGAGATGGCGTAGGCGTACGTCGGCAGCCCGTCTCAGTGCATGGCCAGTGCGTCGATCTGCCAAGCCTCTGGCACAGTACATGTAGATCGGCAGCTGCTTGTTCGCCAAAGGGGCAAACAAGTCCACTGAAGGCCAGTCAATCAGCAGAAAGAGCGGCTGGGCCACCCAGGCAGAGGGACAGAGTGGGCGGAGGGACCGGGAGAGGGCGTCGGCTGTACCATTCTCCTTCATTGGGATGGAGACCGTCGACAGAGAAGTCCCCTGCTGTATGCACCAGTGGAGTTAAACGACCGGGTGCCCCCCTGGTGGTTGATATACGCCACAACTGTAGCGTTGTCGGAATGCACCAGGACGGCTTGCCCCGTCAACTGCGCCAGGAAATGCTGAAGGGCATTGCGGTCCACCAGCATTTCCAGGTTTGAGAGATGTTCTGGGCCCCAACCCCTGCTATCTAGTGAGGGTAAAGGGTCACCCCCAGCCATACAGAGACGCATCGGTGACAATGGTCAAGGACGGACGGGGTGGACAGAACGCTCGACTCTGCGTGAGGTTGGCCATCCACCAACATAGGTGTGGGGTCAGCCAAGGCATGGTAGGCACCGGGGGGGGGGGGGGGATCGAATGGCGACGAGGCCGGAAGTAGGTGAGGAAACGAAGCTGAATAGGCCATGATTAAATGGAAGCTGATTAAATCCACCATGCTGGCTATAAGGCCCAGGAATCTGAGCCAGGCCAGCTTCAGTGCCACCGTTGCCTGAGGAAAAAGGGGGGGGGGCCACGCATTGACGCAAGTTCAACACCTGGTCCACTGATGGGCGGGCCAGCTCCTTCTGAAAGTCGAGAGCCGCACCGATGAAGATGGGCACCTGAGAGGGGATTGGGTGCGACTTCTCGTCTGTCACTAAGAACCCCAGGTTGGGCGTGAGGTGTCAAGTTATCTTGAGCGCCGCTGCCGTCGCCTCCCTGGACCGACCCACGATTAACCAATCGTCGAGGTGATGGAAAATCATCACCCCTCGTCTCCAAAGTGCTGCCCCAGCTACTTCGCCTGTGGCGTGGAGGCCTGTGGTTTCCTCAGGTCCATCTCGTCCGTGGCCTTAAGGCGTTTAGCCTCGGACTCCATGGACTCCTGAAAATTATCCGCAAACAGGACTTTCCCCATCAGAGGGAGCGCGTAGATACGATTGTCGTGCCCCGCGGACGGGAGACAAAAAACGCATCTTAGACGTGCAGCCGTTAGGCCGATGTTGCTAGGGTAAAAACCCTTGCAAACTGGTCCAGATCGGTATGCAGCCTGCTGTCATACAATGGATGGAAGCTACCAACATGTCTGCCGGAACCGCTGAGTCCTCAACACCAGCTAGTGTGAGGTACTCATGTTTCGCTCCTTTTTAATATGTTTTGATAACTGTTAAAATTTTCCATCCCCTGCCATTTTACTCAAAGCTGGGGTAACTTGCCAACAGACCTGTTAATAGACTTGTGGGCGGGTCGTTAGGTCGGCCCCGCGCGCTGGGATGGTGCTCTCGCGGGATCGCTGCTCTCGCGCGGGCTGGTGGCTCCCCGGTTTCGACTCCTCATTAATGAGGGGTCAGAGTCGGGGGGGCATTGGTTCGCGCGGGACCGGTGGTCTCCCGGGAGCTAACCTGTTAACAATGTCATTTCATTTGTATCCCCTTACCGGAGTTTTATTGCTCTAAACCATTTTGATGTATTGTCCTGCTTTTTAACGAATATCCTTTTTGGATTGAGTGTATTTTTGTGTATATCTCTGCTTGTTTGCCTTTTATAGTTGTTCAGTGATTGTTATTATCTTCTGTGTTTTTTTATATGCCCTCTCTTGCCTTAATGTATTTTTGTATTTTGGGGGATTTAGGAGACATACACCTTTTGGCGATAGTTATTTTTTTAACTTTTATGCTCTCCTGGGCACCCCACTGTTGTTTTACTTTGTTTTCTTGAATATGTTTAATGTATGTACATGTACTTGTAAATGTGATTGCCCGAATAAATATTATTTATTATTATTAGAGCTATGCTAAAAACCAAACCGTGAAAATACGCTAACGCTAGGCGAAGCACCCCATAAGCGCAGTTTTTGTTTTGCTTAGCTTAAGGTAAGAAACTGGGCCGGGTCATGCAATATGTGTATCGTCCGTTGCGTTTAGTTGCACTTATTTCAAGTCAAAGGCCTGATTTAACCTATTCATATTTCTCATGAACAGCACAGAATACGTTACATATCCTAAGTTGCTTACATGTATACAGCTGATACAATAAATGTTACGTTTTCTTTAGAAACGGACTTTTTATAACTTATTAAATAGTGCCTTTTAGGAAACTAATCTCTGTTACTACCTGGTCTAGTTTCCCCGAAGTAGATCCACATGTATATTTTTACCCCTTAAAAAGATCCCTGTCTATTAATGTCCCCGATGCTAGATTTTCCTGAAGTGATTGACACTTTGAACCGCGTTCAAAGGGGGGGGGGGGTAACGAGGTCCATCATCACAGAAACACGATTCCTTTGTGATGCCGCTCTACTTTGGAGTTTCTTTATTGTAAAGCCTTCAGATAAATCTGCCGATTCCGTCAAAATAAAGACGTAGTTTGTTGATGCTGTGGATCGGACTTCTGTCATTTTGGGGCCTACACTGCTTTCTCTATGAAATAATTGTCGCGGCAAGGCCAATAAGCTTTGGAAAGGTTCTTACGCCGCCTAGCAACAGTGTTGCCATGGTCAGAGGAAGGTGCCTACAAGAGCACGGCCACTCTGCAAGAGTCTCTGACAGACTGGTTTTTTCAATGCATTACTACATGTATTTTGTTCAAATGTGCGACTCGAAAACAATTTGGCAGTTAACGGTTTTTACCCTGCACACGTATGTTTGGTATTTTTGTATTAACCGATTCCAGCATGCAACAGTGCTGCTACGGATCGGAGCGTTGCCGCTAACATTTTGCTGTGACGCATGCGATTGTATTGTTACAAAAATCTTTGTATTGTAACTGATCAATCTACCATAATTTTTCAAGAATAGCACAGGCTTGGAATTTGTGATCGTGTTTTTTCCCCTCTTGGCAGGTTCAACTTTTAAACCCAAAAGTTATTTTCGATACAGTATAAACAATTAAAAAATAATCCGAGGAAATATCTGGGTTTGTTTCTTATTTAACATGTTGTGAATGCCTCGTGCCTAAAGCTGAATTTGTGATGTTTTTTCTCTGCTCCTCCGTATCCGAATGCTCTACAAGAAGAATTCAAACATTAGTATTTTTCCGCCAAACAGTGGACGTTCCTCCGAATTGTTTTGATTGATAACTTCCAGGAAACCTCCAATGAAACTCGTTCGAAAGTTAAATAAATTATTTAATTAAAATATCATCTTTAATCAGGGCCATTGAAAAAAGTAGAGTGGTTTTATGCCACAAATAATAATAAGAGTTGAGAGATTAAGCCAGTCTGAGCGTTGCGAACACTGTTTCATTGTCTTCAATTGACATAACTTAAATCAAACTTTCCTTTCAATAATTTTTATTTCAAATGCTACGAGCTACATTTGAATTGGGATTATTTTGATTAATTGATGAACCAGGGAACCTTTAATGAAACTCGATTGAGAAACAGTTAACCCTCTAATTAAAATATCTTCTTTAATCAGGGCCATTGAAAAAAGCAGAGACAATAACTTATTCCACAAACAGTAAAAAGAGTTGAGAGATTAATAGTCTCCACCAGTCTGAGCGTTTCGAACATTGTTTCGGTATTGTCTTCAACTGACATAACTTAAATCGAACTTTCGTTTCAATAATTTTTCTCCTAAATGCTAAGAGCTATAATATAGGAATTGAGATTATTTTGATAATTGAATTAGGGCCTTTCAGGGAAATTATTCTCCCTTAACTTGCCAGTTTCCCCCCAAATTAATCCCCAAAGAATGGTTGGTACGTTTTAAAAAAGTCCCCTCTATATTTTCCCCAAGTGATAGACACTTTTTTTGATGTTCACCGCGTTCAAACCTGGGGGTGGGTAACAAGGTCCATCTTCAGAGAAACACGATTCCTTTGTGATGCCGCTGAAGTTCAGAATTTCTTCATTGGTAGCCTTCAAATAAATCTGCCCATTCCGTCAAAATAAAGACGTAATTGTTTGATTCTGTTGATCGGACTTCTGTCATTTTGGGCCTACCGCTTTCTTTATGAAATAATTGCCGCGGCAAGGCCCATAGGCTTTGGAAAGGTTCTTACGCCGCCTAGCAACAGTGTTGCCATGGTCAGAGGACGGTGCCTACAAGAGCACGGCCACTCTGCAGTAGTCTCTGACCGACTGGCTTCGTTTCATTGCATACTGTTTTGTTCAAGTACATGTATGTGCGGCTCGAATACAATTTGACAGCTAAGTTTTTACCCTGCCTTAACGTGTATGTGGAACTTAAATATTGTTTATCTAACCTAAATGATTCTGTTGCTGCGAAAATGTTGATGTGACGCATTCCGTTGTGTTGTTAAAATTACCTTTGTGTTTTAAATGACTGCTCTACCATAATTTTTCAAGAATATTGCAGACTTGAACAAATTTGATGTTTTTTTTTTTTTTTCTTCTTGGCAGCTTCAACTTTTTAACCCAAAACTGATTTTCGTGTTGCATAAATAATTATTAAACAATCCGAGGACATATCTGGGGGTTTTTATTCAACATATTGTCCATGCCTCATGCCTTAGGCTGAATTTGTTTTTCCATGCTCCTCCCCATCCGTAAGCTCTAAAACAATGATAATTCGAACATAAGTAATTTTGAGAATTGTTTTTATTGATTAACCAGGAAACCTTCAATGAAACTCGTTCGAAAATTAAATTAATTATTTAATTAAAATTTAATCTTTAATCATGGCAATTGAATTTATTCCACAAATAAGAAGAGTTGAGAGTTTATAGTCTACGCCAGTCTGAGCGTTTCAGACACTGTTTCGGTATTGTATTCAAATGTCATAAGGCATTTTTTTTATTGTGTGGACCATTTGTAAGTCTGAAATTCGGACCCTGATGTTTTTATAAGTGAAAGCTATTTTGTTTAGTTATACATTGTAATAAACTAAGAGGTACCTAGCAAGATATTATACACAATTTTGACAGCCCATGCCTTTCAAATAAATCAAGGTAGAAGATTTTGAGTTCCTGACGTTAGCATTTTTGACAGACCTCAACAACCTGTTAGATAATTGAGGTATTTAAATGATCAAAACTTCATATTTGCAGGGCATTTATTTAACTTTTGATTGTGCAGGTGGTGGGGGATGTTGACAAATAATTTAACAGCAAAAGACAATCAACGTCTTTTTTTTCCGTCAAAAATATCAACAATAAGAAACACGTGAGTTAACCAATTTTTAAGACATTCAATAAGTTCGAAAAAAATACAAAGAAAACACGTTTAAATAATGGTTATTTTGTGACAATGATTGCTGCGATACCTGGTCAACTATCAGAGTAATCAGTTTTTCAAATCTCCAGCGATGTAATTTTTCCTTGTCTGTCATTTACTTCCGCGCGACGTTCATGAATTTTCTGATCAGCACATGTTTTTCTGCGCGATCTTATACTCGGGCAAAATAATTCTGTCAAGAAAATGACGTCGACATTTACTGCCGTTCGACAATCCATCGGACAGCTCCAGACGAAAAACCAAAACGTCTTTCAGATGATTTACAACGGAAATACTTTCTTCAGAACGCTAGTTTTTGGAAACTAAATCAACTTCCGTTCAGGTACGTTTGATGTGGATTGCGCGAAGGTAATAAAGTCTGGAACGTCATTTTGCAATTAAGTTCGTCTATTTTACCTATAAAAAAAAAATGTGGACGCTTGACAAAGTTTTATTTTTTATAGATATTAGGTATGAGAGGCTGCAATAATCAGAGAAACTACAGTAGTCTTGTGCCAGAAAAAAAATTACAGACAATACAGTATTTGCTATGTTTTTCTGTCAACCTTTTGCCCTCCTCTGTCAGGCTTATACTTTCTGTGTTTGGTATTTTGTTGATTTTTTCCTGATTTTATTTGAAAGTACATCTGTTTGACCTCTTTATAGTAAACAATGAATGTTCCTTGTGATTTACTTTAAAAGCTAGTTTTGATTTAAATATAAACTGCTTACAAAAAGTAAGGAAACTTTTTTCAATCCAGTATATTTGTTATTATTTAATACTCTCTTTGTATATGGTATATATCAATGCAAAGCTGAACTGTTCCTCTTTAAAATGATACCACATTTGCAATGATTACATGTTGATTTGTGACTTTGTCTCGTTCTCATTAACGTGGTCAAGTCCAGCAACATGTAATCATTGCAACCATGGTATCATTTTAAAGAGGAACAGTTCAGCTTTGCATTGATATGTACCATATACAAGGAGAGTATAAAATAATAACAAATATACTGGATTGAAAAAAGTTTCCTTACTTTTTGTGAGCAGTTTATATAATCACAGGTTTCACTGCTGCAGACTCTACACTTTTAAAATGATCACCACACAATTAAAATTAACTGCTCTATTCTTGTATGAACATTTTAGTAAACCTTAATATGTATACAATTATCTGAAATATCTGAAAAGGTCAAAAATAATTTTAAAAAAAATGACATTTGAGGTTGTAAAATGGTCCATATTTCAAAGAAGATGCCATAACTTAAATAGAACTTTCCTTTCAATAATTTGTCGTTTAAATGCTAAGACCTATGGGAATTGGGATTATTTTTATATTTGACATAGGGCCTTTTAGGAAGTTGTTCTCCATTAACTTTTCAGTTTTTCTCAAAATTAATCCCCAAAGAACGTCTTTAAAAAGCCTTAGTCTTCTCAAAGAAAACTGATTCCTATGTGATGCTGCTGCAGTTGGAATTTCTTGATGGTTAAGCCTTCAAATAAATTTGCACATTCCGTAAAGATAAACAACGTATTTGATTGATTCTGTGGTACTGAATTCTGTCATTTGGGGTTACGCGCTTGCTTGCTGAAATAATTCCCACGGCAAAGCCCATAAGCATTGGAATGTTTCTTAGCAACAGTGTTGCCATGGTCAGAGGATGGTGCATGAGCACGGCTACTTTAAGGAGTAGTGACCGACCGTCAACTGGCTTTCTTTTCAATGTGCGGCAAACAATTTGACAGCCAAGGTTTTACTCCACCTATTTCTATACGTGTGTACGGGTTGTTATTTACCTTTAAAAAATCCCCGAAATCACGCGGTTGAACATTTTTGCCTGCCTCCCTAAAACAATGGGTTTTTTTCTGAATTTAATTACTTTTCATCATTTTTTTTAATTCACATTTGTTTAATGATTTTTTTATTTTACTTATGGTAACAAGAGTTATATTTAAATTCAAAGTTGAAAACCAACGGTTCTCTTCAGAACCACCCCAACTCATTAGAGATAGTCATCACATGGTGTTACCGCAAACCTTTCTATATCGTTTTTCCACCATGCACAAGTTTCAAATCCTACTTAAATTCAAATTATTTTGATGTTATAAAAGTTTTGTATTGGTTCGACTACCTTGACTAGATTATATGAGTACAATCTTACTAAACATGAATTTAATTTGAACAGCATCTGGAAAATGACATTCTACTTCAAGGAGTTTTTTATACCGACATAAATGATCTCATGATGTTGTCATCTTAGTATAAGTTTTGCAGCATCAGAGCAAGAAGATAAAACATATCAAGGAGGAGATATCCTTCTCTCAGGCTACCGACTTTGTAATCATAAATTATTTCTGTAAGACGACATCCTACTTTTGAAGAACTATGTTAAAGCAAGTTTATGTTTCTTTTTTAAAGCACATAATTGAAAAAACTCACAGGGCCAAACCCCCCCCCCCACTATAAATTTATCCCGACCCAAAAAATGCACACCCTTCAATAAGATGAGTGACAGCTCCATTGTTCAACAGTTCTTCTGAGATGCCCCTGGTAAAACATTTAAGAAGCTTTGCTTAAAAGTGTGGTCTTTTGGGGATCCGACTTTCCCTTTGATCTGTTGATGGGAATTTAATTCACTTGGGACAGTGGCAAAAGAGGACACCTACACTTCCTATGTGATGCCGCTAGCTTTTCATACTTGTTTCTGAAACTAGCTCGTCCAATAAAACCGGCTGTCTCCTTCCAAATAAAGACGTAGTCGGTTGCCTATTGGGTTAGTTTTAGACCAGCACCGGAAGGAGGGGGCGGTAGGTTTATACAAGAGTGTCTGAATAGAACTTTCGTGCATTGGTTCATTTGGAATGGGCTGTCTATATAAGCAACAACTCCTTTGTAATGCCGCTAGAGTTTCAAACTTCTTTTCAGTAAATAGTTCTTCAAATCAAACCGGCTTTTTCCTTCCAAATAAAGCTGTAATAGGCTGTAATAGGCTGCTTTCAGCTGGGAACAACAATGAATCACATCTCAAGCATTCACGCAACCATGCAAGGAGAATGGTCTTCGTGGCTCCCAGGATGGATGTATCTTTGGGTTCTTCCATCCGCCCGCAGTGCATGTTGTTTTCGGTGAAAAGTACAGTTTAAATATTAAAAGTGCACTCCTTCAAATAATCATGTTATAAAGATGTTTCAGTTCGTTAAGACTTATGTTTTTGGCATGGTACATTAATTTATGATGTTCATTTGTTTTTTGTTTATGGTTTGATAATGATGGTGACCGTGTGCAAGAGGAAGATGGCGCTGCCTTCGCCCTGCTGAAGCAGCACTTAGACCTGTGTCTACTGGTGATGCAGCACATGATGCTGAGAACGTGGCTGTGAACATGGCTGCACAGATGTTTAACTTCATTGACATTCCCCCAAAACCATGTCATTGCATGTGTAAACTTTATGAAGACGACCGATGTATTCAGCAGTAAGAGATAGATAGCATCAGGTAACACAGATTATCATAAAAGCATCAGTCATGAAAATCTTTAGTAAGAAAGCATACAAGCAACCCCCCCCCCCTCCCAATTTGTTTACACTGACAAGGTTGGTCCTAAAATACATTCCACTTGTTTGTAATCTTTGTGTAAACTTCAGCCTGTCATGATAAAATGCACCATGATTTGGACTCTACAAAGTTGTTCAATTTCGAACAACTTGCAAACAACGATACCAGTTCTGTCATTGCTAATCTTGAAATGATGGTTGCTCTTATTGGTTCCCACCACTCAAATGAGGTGTATGTAATGCTTGTAAACAAAGGGGCAGGACATTTCAGAAAAATGGATTGAGGGTGGGTGGGGCGGGAAGGGGGGGGGTAGATTCTTTATTACACAGCATACCAGGAGGGTGGGTTGTAAATTCCTTCTTATTCCAGATTTATTAATCCAGTTTGTGAAGTGTAGAAAATAAAGAAGCAACATCACTACACGTACATCTTAAAACTGCGTTTGTGAACTTTTTTCCAGACCAATAATAATTTACCTAAACAGTCTACCCGCATTTATAAGAGTATTTGCCGGGTTTTATCTGTGGGGGTTGGTGTGGTTTTTTATGCGTGAACTCTGTTTGTATATACATTTAGTCCAAAAGGCTTCGGAAATTCAGTCTTTTTCGGCCTTATCTGAAAAATATTGACAGACATAATGTAGCAGTACATTGAAATGAAGAGCATATCTGTCGTTTTGTATGAAAAAAATCAACTCAAATTTTTAAAAGAGAAACTTGTACGTAAAAAAATGGCTTTAAAAAGAAAGAAACCAAGTCACAAAAACACGGCAAATTTTCCCGTTATGAATGTCGGAAACAGTCCCCAATTAGTATAATATGGATAAACTATTTCATATTCTTCCCGGAAATGTTAAAAGCCAGACCGGATCTAAGCTAGTCCAGTCAGGATACAGCTATTTCCACCAGGAGTCCAAAACTCCCGTTACAAAAAAATTCAACCATTAAACAGCATGGTTTTCCTGCACGGTGATTGGCTGACGATGACATCATCCATCGATATGGCAGCTTGCTGCTTTTCGTGGGTATGTTGCCCCGACCACCAAGCTGGCGGTCGGGGCACCATACCCACAAAGAAACAGCAAGCTGCTGCAGCAACTTTGAGTTGAGCTTGAATGCAAGGCAAAATTTTTTTATATTGTGGAGAAAACATATGGGGGTAAATTTTCATCGAAGTTCATTGCCAGATCACGTGATCCAAAAGGTCAAATTCAAGGTCAAAGTATAGGTCAACAGGTTATCAAACCTAAACATGTTCCTACAAAAAAAGTAATGGCAGATTTGGAAAGCTTATGCAATTTCCTTTCCAAAAACACCAATTTCAACCAATTTGACCTGAAGGTTACCGATTTATGGTCGTTTGAATATCAGAGGTCAGGCGCATTTTGACCAAAATCAACAAGAGCATGCCATTGCGCAAAAAACGTTTATTGGATGGAGCTGAAGTTTGAAATTTGAGCTTGTTGAGCCATTATTACCCCCCAAAAAATGCTTTAAAAAATTTGAGCAAATTTGAAGAGGGTAGGGTTTAACCCATTTGGTGATTTGACACGGAATGACCCTTACTTTTAAACATTTCTTACCTTTCATGCATATTTGGATCTGCACCTTTTTGAAGAAGAATTGTTACACATGACGCTACACTTTGGGCGTGGACACTGGATGCAGCAGCAATAAGAGGTGTGTACATGTCTGTGATAATTAAATACAAAATAATAACAATAATAACTCGGGTAAAATTTAAAAAAATCATGTGTCTATAATTAAATGGCTAGACAATGGCCAGAGGAATGAGCATGAGAATCAGCAAACTGCCTCATCCTCATTGATATAAAAACTCATAAAAATCATGAATTTAGAGCCTTTGAACATATGGAGCTCACTTTATCATCAATCTCGTCATCTTTCCGTCTTCTTATCATCTATCGACCTCCACCTAACAAGAAAAATAATCTCACATTTCCGATGTTTCTTGAAGAGTTTGGATGCCTAATTGAATCACTCATCACTAATCCCTGCAGTTTTCTCTTGTCAGGTGACTTAATTTTCATATGGATGAAACTGTTATTTTTTGTGACTTCCAATTCAACAAAATGTTACTTTGTCTACTGATATCGCTGGACATACACTGGATTTACTGATTTCTAATGTCACTGATGATTGAATTTCTTCGGTTTCAACTCATCATGATCTTCCTGCTGACCATCCTGCTGTGAAGTGTCTAATTAATATTGCTCGCCCTACGGCATCAACTAAGACATTACTTACATGTACTCGCAAACTTCGTTCAATTGATATGCCTTCTTTTAAATCTGACATCTGTAACTCTTCTTTGATGACGGATCCTGCCATCGACTTGGATGAACTTGTTTTGCAATACGATTCTGTTCTTAAGGATATCATTGATAATCATGCTGCTCCTGAAATTCTAAAAACTGTAATACAAGCCCTCATGCTCTTTGGTATAGCGATACTTTACGTGCAGCCAAGCAAGTGAAACGTCGTCGTGAGCGAAAGTGGATAAAATCTGGCCTTGCTGTGCATGATGAGTTGTATAATGAACAGTGTATTATATACAGAGACCTAATAAACAATACTAAATTTAATTATCGTCGCCATCAAATATCCGAGTGCAACCAACGAAGCCTGTTCCGTGTTATTGACAAGCTTTCTTCTCCAAATGTTTGAAAAAGCTTCCAAGTTTTGACAATCCTATCTATTGATCTGGCCAACAATTTTGCTAGTTTCTTTGAAGACAAAATTAAGAAACTGTATGGCAGATTTGATAATAATCATCCTTCAACCATCTCCGTTGACATTCATGATCATTGCACTTCATCATTCGCCACTTTTCGTGTAGTCACTTCTAATGAAGTGATGAAGATGATCAAATCTTGTTTGGTTACCTCCTGCAAGCTGGACCCTCTGCCATTATCTGTTTTTAAGGAGTGTTATTCTGAATTGCTACCAGTCTTCACAGAGATTATTAATAGATCTTTGTCTTTTGGTCATTTTCCTGATCATCTTTAAGGATTTGGGTACTTTTTCAAATTGTCCATAGATTTACATTAAACTTACAGGGTTTGAAGATAATGATAGTGGAAAGCTTCCCTTCAAATCTTACTTACTGAGGTGCTGTAGTTTTTGAGAAATGAGTAAAACAATGTCATGAAAATACTACTATCATTATCTTCAAACTGTGTAAGTTTAGTGTAAATCTGTGGAAATTGTGTTTTTTTGTCCTACAAAAGTTACATAGACCCTTTAAGAAGGCTTGCATCCTGCCACTTCTGAAAAAGTAGTCTTGGTTCCGAGACCATTGGTGTTGCTAGGTCACACATATGTAGTATCATTGCACTACTGATAAAGTAACCCCATCTATAGACATGTGTTTCTCATCCACATTCCAATATCATGATCCAACTAATGACTATGCATATAGAGACCATCACCCCTATACAAGTATATATCTTACATTGTATGTGTACTATAAGCAAGACATGTGTGAGACACAATAAACCAAGCAAGCATCTAATAATCAAACAAGACCAAGATCCTCTAGAGCGTGTTAACAACAACACCAAGGGACAAGCGTGTCAACAACGACACCGACAGCACCAACAAACATTTAAATAAGCGTGTTAACAACAACACCAAGCGAGGGACAAGCGTGTCCACAGCGACAACGATAGGCAAGCGTGTTAATAACAACACCAACGAAGAACTTAATAAACGTGTTGATAACAACACCAACGAACAACTTAATAAGCGTGTTAATAACAACACTAATGATCGAAACACTAACTTTACAAAAATTAAGGAGTGTAGTAATGGGTGACTCATGAAGTTACTAAAATCCAAAAGTTATTCAACCAACTTTTGAATATTGAACAATGGACACTAAACGTCATAAGATTAATCAATATTTTACATTGAATATAACTCTTCTTCAACTGGTGTAAGTTTATGTGATTTTAACAAGTTTATTCACTATTCAAACTTTTATATATTGTACTCTTGTTAAAGTATCAGTCACCTTTCACCCATAGGAAAGTTCCATTTCAAGGTGGGGAGGGATGTAGTATCCTTACACTAAACACTGTAGAGCAACCCAATCTTTAGACATGTGTTTCTCATCCACATTCCAATATCATGATCCAACTAATGAATATGCATATAGAGACCACCACCCCATACAGTGATTGTACCCTTGAAACAGTAGTATGCCAGGACACTGGAGCAGACAATGTCCTTTCACGGCAGCTAACGATGGCTTCTCCCATCAGAGGACAAGGCCCTGAGTCAACCCCTGCTTCGGGGGTTACGCCAGCATGACCATCCCAGGGCAAGCTCAACTGCCATACCGACCATTGTTTCCCTCAATTGCCGCTACAACAACCGAGGTGTCCAAATAGTCCCGAGGCCCGACCACTTCTCAATCTTAAACCCATTGGCGACAAGTTCAAGGACGTTCCAAAGGTACCTTGTGGTTATCAACACATTAACAATTTGGTTTATGACACCGTTCCAGTCAAGGGTAGACTAAAGGCACATAGCGAATTCTTGTCAGGCATAGGTGCTTCAAACTTGATCATGTCCATTATTAACAAAGGTTTTAAAATTTGGCTCTTAGAGGATCCACCTCCAATGTTTTTGCCTAACAATGTATCAGCCCTTCGGCACCACTCCTTTGTCACGGATTCCATTTCGGAACTCCTAGCTTCCAATAAGATTAAAGAGACTTGTTCCCCCTCTAGTGTCACTAGCCCCCTTGTGGTAGTATGCCAGGCCAATAGTAAGAAGCGTTTAATTTTGGATTTAAGTCAGTTTAACCATTACGTTCAGAAGGATCACTTTAAGATTGATGATTGGAAAATTGCAATGCAATATTTTCAACCCGATGCCTTGCTGTTTTCCTTTGACTTGAAGTCGGTGTTCAGAGGTTTTTTCAATTAACAGTTTTGCCATTTGGTCTGTCCTCTGCCCCCTTGATTTTCACTAAAATCCTAAAACCCCTGGTTTCCCATTGGCGCTCCTGTGGCATCTTTATCGTCTTGTACCTGGACGACGGTTTTGTCATTGTTCCAGGTCAAACCTTTCTCCCGACTCACACCAAACTCTAGCCAATGAAGTCTCCGTTCGCGTGAGGTCTGATCTAATGAACGCTGGTTTTATTTACAATATTAGCGAAAGCACTTGGCACCCCACATCATCCATCGTGTGGTTGGGTATAATTTGGGATTTGCAGTTGGGTACCCTCAAAGTTTTGGATCGTAGGATAAACAAACTCCATACCTCCATCCTCTCACTACTTCAATCACCTGTTTGCAAAGTAAGGGATCTTCATTCCTTTGTTGGCCAAATCATCTCCCTGTCACCCGTCATAGGTAATGTCACTAGATTGATGACTCGTAACTGTCAGTCTCTGATTGCTCTGGTCAAAGACGAAGACTCATTAATCACCCCCGATGTGCATTGCTTGAAGGAAATTACCTTCTGGCAAGAAAATGTGTCAAGCTTGAATAATCGAACTGTGTTTCTTTCTCCTAAGGTCAACAAGATAATTTGCACAGACGCTGTTCCGCGGGTTCAGGTGCTATAATGTGCAATGACAATCTCATGGCCCACAAAAACTTGACCCCTGTAGATATGGACCAGAGTTCAACCTGGCGTGAGTAGGAAACCATTTTATTTGCGATTCATCCTTTTTGCCCGTCATCTCAAATTCACGAGTCAAGATTTTCACAGATAATCAGGCGGCGGCTAAGACCATCGAAACCGGGAGCATGAAACCTCATCTCCAGGACTTAGCCTTTAACATCTTCGGTTTTTGTTTGAAGAACCGAGTCCACTTAGAGGTAGATTGGATCCCACGTTCACTCAACGATCAAGCAGATTTCATAAGCAAGTTGGTAGACATAGATGACTGGGGTCTTTCAGCAGTGGTTTTTGAGCATATCAACACTAGGTGGGGCCCCCTCATGGTAGACTGTTTTGCTACTTACTACACTTCGACACTGCCTCGTTTTTTCTCAAGATTCTGGAATCCCGGCGCTTTAGCCGTGGACGCTTTTGCCCAAGATTGGTCAAAGGAGAATGCATGGCTAGTTCCCCCGGTCACATTGATTCCCTCCGTGCTATATCACTTGAAATCATGTTGCGGGACAGGGGTTCTAGTGTTCCCATGGTGGCCATCTAGCCCATTTTGGCCATTACTTTGGTCATCATACAGACCCTTCATTCGTGATTTGTTCACTATGCCAGGGAGGACTGCGTTAGTTTAAGGCGAGAGATCAATAATACAAGAGTCGTTCCCCTGCGAGTTCCTGCTCCAGAACCCTCCTTTTGTTTACCCGAAATTGCGGCCTGCTCACGAGTGCCCTATCTGGCTCCACAGGAATTTCGGACAAAGGATAAATGTATCACAAAAGCAACAAAAGGATTAGTCACGGTGAGTGCGCAGCAGGCAGTCGCAGGTACCTGCAAGTGATCGCAGTTGAACGCACCGTGGTGCGTGGCGGGAGAACAAGAGAAAAAACAAAAACAGTGTACGTGCAGAGCCGGGCCAGGTTCGACCTTTGGCCGGCTTGCCAAATGCCAGTTAAAACGGCCGCGGACATAACGATCAAAGTTAAACAGTAGGCCTGTTATTGACAACAATTTAGTTGGTACTTGCGTTTGTTTAAAGTACCGACTAAATTGTTGTCGGAATACTAAAAAAAACACGTCCGATTCCATATTCCACAAGACGTGCAAGGGCGTCAAGGGAAAACTAGGCGAGTGTCTATTTGGAAGAATAAATTAGCCAACCGGGTAATTCCGCGAATGAAACCTCATAAAAAATTATGCGGCAACGGCCAACCACACCTACTGATAAAGAGTAGTGCGCTTCGGCGAGAACGACCAACATTCTTCGGTATTCGCTTGCCAAAGTATTGCTCTGTCACCATCCAGACGTTATCAAACTTGTGTGGAAAAAGTTTTATAATATAATATAACTATCATTAAGTTTGAAAGTGTCTCTCTTTTTCTCTTTATTTTTACAGCACTTTGTTCTCATTTTTTATCCTTACAAGATAATAATTTTCTACATAAAATTGTATTAACGGCACTGATTAATTTGGACATAGACGAGTTGCAGTTTTAAAATAATTCACCACTGTTTGGGACTTTTCCCATATGGCATTTATTTAGTTTTTTGTTTCATTATAAATGTACATAAAGGTAAATAGAAAAACAATTCGTAAAGTATGTACGTCGTTAAACGTAACAACAAAAAGTAAACTATTAATAAACGTATTAAAATATATTATTAATAACAAATCAAAACGCAAGTCAAATTTTGTATGAACTATATTATTAAACATCAAGAATGGCATTGAGTAATATTATTTACGAAAATGTAGGGGCCTATGATTCGTAACGAAACATGTTGCTTCTATTCAAACTTAAGTTTTAAAGAACACTGACTGCTTGTGGTTTTTCTTGCCAAGTTTGGAACTTCCGTCTGACCAGCATTCTCAGATGTTTGCCGCTGGCTCAGCGGCGTACTAAGGACTCTGTTTTGTACTTATTTCAGCAGATTAAACCGGCATTGCCAACAACAAGCGAAGTGTCAATCATTCTGCCTCGGTCATGGTATTATTTTTTATCTGTGAGACGACGGGAAGTGGTCTGGGGTATATTATTTTCGGCAAGCTAAATCATGAACGGGAGCTAGCATACACATTTTAAAACGGTTTAATTCTTGTATTTGAAACTTGAACAATAATTGAATGAATAAATAAAAGTTGATAGTATTAAATTGATTGATAATAAAAGGTTGGGAACTCAGCAGGCATATCTATAGGTATAAATGTATTTTGGTCAGTCATAAGAGATTATGGATTTGGTTTGAATCATCTTGATGGGTGAACTTTGCGCCGATGATCCGTTTGGTCTGCCAAACTTGTAAAAACATACTTGCATCCGTCAATCTGACATCTGCCTAGACCCTTTTCTTGAAACTTAGGAAGGTGTTCGCAGTTTGGTTCGCGAGGAGCTACCAATGCTTCAATCATCGACATGAAATGTCCGGGAAAGTCAACGGATGGTGTCGGGGACGGAAAGCCTTTCACAGCTTCCACCATTTCCATGGCAGTAGGAGGATGAGCTGAACAATGTTCACAGTCAGCACGAGTACACTTTGCAAAAATCGACATCCCTATTCTGCGATCCAGATGACGCATAGAGAACGCATACATTTTTTGTAGAGGGCAGTTTCCTGTTTGAGCGCTTTTGCAGAGCCCGAGATGGCTGCGTGTACGGTCGCGTACTCATCGACAGAGTATGGTTCTTCTGGAGCACCACTCTTCTGTACTAAAGTGTCAATGCACTTGCCAGCGTATGTGATGTGCGCCCAATACCGCTCCTTGATTAGCCCCATGGCGTTGTTGAAGACACGGTGCTCTTTTGCTCTCCGTTGTTCTGGTGGCAACGTACTCTGAGCACATGGTGGGCGACTCTCTCCTTCAAGAGTTGCTGGTAGGTAGACCGATGTTAAGGCCTGGGTGCATGGTGACCAGACGCGTTCAATCGGGTTCAAGGCAGACTCTCCTGGACAGTATGACGTCACAATCAATGCATCTAGGTTGCACTCCCGGAAGAGGCGCCCGTAATAGAACTCATTGACCGTATGGTTAACATTGAAATCGGCTCCACCGTCGACGAGCAAGACCAGCAGCGATTTGCCGTTCTTCACTTCATCCTTCAACGCCAGTCGGACGATGTCATTCATATGAGTGGCAATGTTGCATGGCGAGTGAGGGCTCCGAAGAACAATGGTGGCCTGGTCCTTCTGTGGTAAACTGCAAAGAGAAAGCGAAACATACCTATAATTATTTCAAGTGGACAAGGAAACCAGCCAGGTGGATGACGTATAGCCACGGAGTGCTATTTTTCTGCAGTTCAGAATCGCAATCCACAAAACAATTCCCTTTTTTTTAATGACTTGGTTTTTTAAACCAAATTAAAACAAAAAATTTTCCCATTTGAAAATTAATTTTGTACTGCAAAAAAGAAAATGTCCACTAAGTCGAGTGGCGTTATTTTTGTTTAAAAGAAGATTGAGGCCATTTTCACTAGGAGTAAAAATACCACTACGGGTGTCTTTTAGGGACACTTGGTTTCATAGGATGCTAATACACACTTTAAATAACGCAATAAACGTATCTCTGTGCACAGGGCCCACGTATGTGCACGTGCACACCCTCAACCAAGTTTCCCGCCAAACCGTGATTGCGCAATCCCTGCAGCTCTCGGCAGTTAGATGGAGGCATCACACACAAACACCAGGATCACTTTCGTCATCTTGAGGTGATCAAAAATTAATTGAACATACTTACACGAATTGCTCTCTGCCCAAGTGGTCTTTGGTCTTAAGCGATGACGGCTCCATCCGCAAATACCCCGACGGGACAAGATTGTAGCCTGGAGTCGGAAAGTCGTGATCCAGGTAGTTTGGTGCATCCTGGGTCGGGAAGAATTTCCTAATCTTCAGACGACGATCCACTGCCAAGGTTTGCTGGCCCACTTTTACCTTGTTCTTTTTGTCCACGGAGTAGACGACAGCCTGGTCATTGAACTAAAGATGCCAGTTCAAGTGCATAGCGGGCCCTCGCCGAATAGAAATGAGAGTCGTCGCTCAACTTCCTCACGGAATTCTCCTTTGCCGGAACTTTTGCGTCGATGATTCCCTTGTAGTCTGAAGCGACTTTGAAACAACGGCTGGGGGGTTTCATCCACCGAGCAATGGTCCGCACACCTACAAACAAATAATTGTTTTTTGTTGTTTGTTTGTTTTTATCCAGAACATAAGCATCATAATTAAAGCTGAGTCTCCTTTAACTTAAAGGCAAGAAAAATAAATTTGGCTAAACAGGTAATGATAGCTTTGTCATGCGAATTCAAAAGAAAAATCAACTTGTCAATCTAAGTTAAGCTGCCAAATTCTGGATACTTATAATAATAGTAATAATAATAAACCGGTATAACTTTACAGACATAGGGTGATAACATTTCTGCCAGAGTAAGAAGTATAATTATTTTGTTCTGTTGTTGACCATTAATAATTGTTAGAGTAAACTACGTATGATTTCCCTTTATAAAAAAGCAGTCGCTTTGGACTGTAAAGTTTGGATTCATAAAGTTGTTTTATTTTTATGATAATATTCCATCTTCACATCAGTTAACAAACAAGTATTGGACTTTTAAATACCTACCTATGTGTGGACGTTGTTGGTTCAGATCTGGAACTGTGTGAAGCAGATGTTCTTTAATCTGCTTGAGAGTCGATCCACAAGTTCCAGTATCCTCCTGACGTCTCCGGTGTGCCTTGAATCTGTTGCCTTCTATGAAAGCCTTGGCCGTATCCACGATGTTTGGATAAAAACTCCGTAAAGGGGGCCGTCCTCGCGGTCTTTTGACGAGAGGTTCATCGTTTTGAGTTATTTTTCTTTTTTTGGGGCTCGTTTTAAGCCAACCAATATTGGCATCTGGTCTATTGGATAGAGCTTTCATGACAGCCTCGGTCAGTACAAGCGATGTCATTTTGCAGAGCGATTTGATTTGTGCGCTATTCGCAAGAGTTTACTTTTACGATCGGGACGATCAGGCTTGTCCAACTTGCTTCTAAATTAAAAGGGAATGCATGGTGTGAGGTATTACACATCTTTTGTTTTGCTGACCCGTATTGTTACAATACTGGCAGGTCCGGATTTGTATAGATGGACGCTATGCCTGGCATCCAACTGGCATGCTTCAAAGATTTTTCGCTTCCATTGATACTCCATAGGGGGCTGCCCAAGTGTAAGTGTCATTTTTTTAAGACATCATTTCATTTCTGACGTTCATACACGCAAGAGTTCTCTTCATCGTTGTTCAGCATGTCGTCCAACAAAGTTACAATTAGATGGCTGAACTCAAAATGGCTTAATGTCGAGGAAGCTGTTTCACGGAGCAGAGTCAAGTGTCGGGGCCCGTTGGAGATCGGAATGAAGGTGCATGTCTCATACAAGTCCAACCATCATCAGGCAATGATAGTTCAGATAAACGACAAAAGTACATGTAATCTGTAAAATTATATTGTATTGTATGCGTTTGACAATTACTCAAAAAACTAATGGCCATAGAAAACTTGCGTGCATAATGTACACTGCAGATATTGATAGTATAAAACGCGGATAATAATACGTTCCTTCACAACTCGCACACTAGGCACTTCAAGTCGGGAAATCTTGTTTATTTACCATTGAAAAAATATTTGCTGCCGGGTAAAATGTCATTTAATAGTTTATATTTTTTAACAAAGTCCAATCACATTTCCGATTTATTGATGTAATTACACAATTCCACTCTTTCTATTGCAGAGAGAACTCTCAGCGAGGACTCGGATGAAGAAGATGACATGCCACTGGCACAGTTGAACTTCAAACACCGTCACGTAGCTCTGGCCCAGCCGATTGACGAGCACCAGCCGATCGCCGACCCCCCAGCAGCCGAGGCACAGCCGACCGATACTCAAGCAGCACAGGCCCAGCCGACCGATCCTCCAGCAGCCGAGGCCCAGCAGATCGACGAGACTCCAGCAGCCGAGGCCCAGCCGACCGAGACTCCAGAAGCCGAGGACCAGCCGGCCGAGCCTTCACTAGCTGAATACCTGCCGCTCGAGCCTCCATCGGCCGTCGGTCTACGTTTATCGGATTTGGAAAATCCGGTAGTCAAGCTAATAATGGCTCACAACTCCATGATGACTTCAGCATTGAAGGCATTGCAGGAGGAAGTTGCGGAGTTGCGGGCTGTGGTTGCTGGAAAGCGGACAACGCCGAAGCGGTCACCACAGTTTGTCGTGATGGAAGGTGGGGACGAGGTTCTAATCGGCAGCATTTCAGAGGCCATCCATCTGATAAACAAACATGACTATCTTTCCGTGTGGGACAATGTTGACAATGCAAAAGACTTTATAGTAAAACTTTTGCCCAAAGTGTTTGCCGATGAGGAGCTGGCAAGATCTAATTTCAATGGCGGGCATGTATTCAACGGCAAAGACCACATAGAGAAGGATGCCTTGAGGAAGAAGACGCCATTTCTTGCCATCATGGCACAAGCGGACATTGAGTTTCCGGGGTTCATGTCATCGGCATTAATGCAAAAACAAATACGCGATGCCGTGAACGGGAAATGTAGAAAAATATCTATGAAACTTAAAGTGTAATTTACTCGGTCTTATTTTTCTTTTTTAGTTATATTATTTAATTGTTTTTGATTACTCTCCCGTCCCTTTAAAGGCTCCGTAATTTTGCTAGTTAATTTTGGTAACACTCACAACTTACTAGTGAAATCTTAAATCTTTAATTGATGGATCTATGAAGCTGTCCGGGGAAACCTATATATCTTTATATTTTGATTTATTTGTATCTGGTTTATTTTTCATTTCTCGTTTAATATCAATGATTCAATGAGTGTGAGTGGATTTATTTTTATTTTTGTAATGATGCTTTTATTGATTGGTTTAACTATTTATTAATACAATTAAAGTAATTGGCTGGTTTTTTGCTCAATGTACATGTACATATGGAATAAAGATCAACATAATTCAAGTATAAATTAACAGTGTATTCACCGCAGCACCCTTTTATTATTAAGAAAAGGATTATATGTTTTTTGGGCATCGGGTAATATCAAACGGGTTTCAAATTTTGGGTCATGTACATGTAAGAAAAGCTTTAGAGTACAAACTTTTAAGATAAAGACCTAAATACATGTAAAGGGATGGGAAACATAACCTTTAAAGGGAACATCAGTGTCTTGCTGTTTTGGTTGGCCAATGCCGGTCAGACGCCAAGCCCCCGCACCACACCTAGTTCACCGTAGTGAAATAATAAGTGGACGGAATTTTTTTTTTTTTTTTTTAACATCCCGATAATGAAACCTACTCATGACTGTTTTTACAAAAGTCACACTGACCCTAGTACTTTACATTAAACAAATTGTTTTATTCCCAACCAATGCATGTGGAAAACAAAGTTGTCTAGGGGCCATCCAAAGGTTTCAACATTTAAAAAATCATACAAAAGAGTATGACGGGGAGGGGGTCAGAGCCCATGTACAACTTAAATTTGAAAGAAAAATGTTGAAACGTGGTACTCTCTGTATAGACCTGCAGTGCAGAGTAAAATGATTGACAGATCATTTGTCTACTGGAGTCAATTTTGAACTTAATAAAATAAGCTTTGATACGCCGACGTAGGCGACAACAAAGAAATTCTTATTTGGCATGTATGATTGACGTACAAAGATAGTTCACAGAGAGCGCAAGAGTGGTCTGATTCCATTTTAGTTGTCCAATCACGTTTACAATAGGGATAAGGTTGATTTTTGTCGGCTATGAGCTATCTCAAAAATGGTCCATGAATCTGGAGTATTGGAAAGCGGCATGCCGTGTCGGCTTTTACTGAGGTTTTTTTTCTGGGTCGGGTGTAGATCGTGGCCAGGTATTAATATAGAAGTTATCTTTCCAGACAATCATAGATGACGTTCCAAAAGCGATCGGGGGCCTGCGATGGAACGACTATTTACATAACAATGGTCGTACACAAAGGCTATTGTGGATGGGTATTTAATGAGAGCATGATTATTTCCAGCCGGCAGCGGGCGGCCGCAAGCGCTCGGTGGTCTAGCTGGCCTATTGTTATACTGGATTATCTCGCAGGGATTTGCGGGCGGTTTGCAGGAACTCGCAGGGGAACGACTCTTGTATTATTGATCTCTCGCCTAAGGTAGAAACACTAATTCCTTGCTCGGGTCGGCAAGATTTGAAAGTTCGATGGCGGCAGTTAAACTAGATTTCTGTTAAGCCCCCCCCCCCCCCCAGCCGTTTTTCCTTGTCATTTTTTCATATGTGATTTTAAGTTATTTTTGTGCAGAAAATTCTGGAGCAACCATTTGGGGCAAGTTCTCCATCTTCAGTGTCAGGATCCAAGGAGCAGTTGTTGCATGAAGCTAGCAGAGCAAAATCCATTGGAACCTGTGATTCCCCACCCCACAGTAGTGTGGGTGGGTCTACGAGCGAATAATTACCTGTAGAGCGAATAGTACAATTGCATTGTTCCCTATGCCGGCAGGCAAAAAGCTAAGAGTTTTACACACAATAGCGCCCTCAAGAGTCCTATCCCCGACGCCCTGTGACATGCACACCATGTCGGCGTCCTCTTTTTCGTCAAGCGTTACGCGCCTAAGTACTCAAGAAACCACTCCTATAGTGGGGTAGGAGGGAGGATGCTCTACAGGTAAGTATTCGCTCGTAGAACAGCTTCTTATGGTCCGTACGAAGCGACTTCGTACGATTCAAGTACCACTTTAGTGCCCGGACGGGGCACCACAGTTTGTCCTTCGCCTCTGATGACAAGGACTTGATGTCTGGGACAAAAATGTCCAGAGGCCTTGAGGAACTTGACTGGTTCTTGGTTAAAAAGCCGGTCGTGGGGACCAGGCGGACGCCGCCTGGTTCCCATCGGATATGTCCGGTCTCTACCGACAGGGCGTGCAGCTCACTGTGCTGTCGCGAAGTAGCGACGGCAAGGAGAAACGCCAACTTGACGGAGAGCTGTAGTAGTGTGGAGCAATCCATAGGCTCGTAGGGAGGCCCTGCTAAGGTTGACAGAATGTCGAACAGGTCCCAAGACGGGACGAGTTTGCGTTCTGGGGGACGGGTGACAAACATCCCCTTGATCAACTGGCTAAGGGCCCCGTTGTCTGAGACAGAGGAACCGTCTGGGAATCCGGGGTGGATCGCGGCGATGGCTGACCTGTAATTTCTGACCGTACCGGTCGTCAGGCCGCTATCTAGGAGATATACCAGGAAATCCCCCACCTCCCCTACAGAAGTATTGGTAGGATGGAGGGATTCCCGGCCACACCATTTAAAGAAATGGCGTAGTCGGCTGTTGTATACCTTCCTGGTGGAGGCCCGTCGTGACTGCGCTGCGATTGTTGCAGCCCGTTGCGAAAGGCCTGCTGACGGAGGGATCGCGTGACAGCACCCAGCACGTCAGGTGAAGATCCCCGGAGCCGAATGGACCATCCCCGAACTGGGCTGGTACAGGAGATCCGCTCGCCCTGGTAGGATCACCGGACGGTGGACCAGTAACCTGATGAGTCGTGGGAACCACGGTTGGCGGGGCCAGAACGGGGCTATGAGAAGGACCCGGCAATCCTCTTGCTCGATCTTGGTCAGAACCCGAGAGACGAGCGAGATGGGTGGGAACGCATAGGCCAGTAGGCCGTCCCATTGTACTGATAGATTGCGATCTTCCACGCGTTGGGGTCTGTGGGAGGAGGGACCACTCCGTGGGGGTAATCCAGCCCCTTGAGAGAGCGTTGGCTGTGACGTTCTCTACGCCCGGAATGTGGACTGCTGATAGTGCTGTTCCCCGCTGTGTGCACCAGTGGATGAGATCCCAGGCCAGTGCACACAGGCGACCCGACCGGGTGCCCCCCTGGTGATTGATGTAGGCCACGACTGTGGCGTTGTCGCATCTCACCAGGACCGCACGGCCCCTGACGTTCGACTGGAAATGCCGTAGTGCGTTGGAGACTGCCAACATTTCCAGGGCGTTGATGTGGGTCGATCGGTGTTCGGAACCCCACACGCCTGCGATTTGACGCGGGTGGAGGGTTGCCCCCCCAGCCGAGGAGTGACGCGACGGTCGTGACGGTCACCGACGGCAAGGGCAGACGAAAAGCCCGGCCCTGCGGGATGTTCGCATCGGCTAGCCACCAGCGAAGGTGGGGGACTAGCCAGGGCGTGGTCGGCACCGGGTGGTGGATTCGGTGACGGATGGGCCTGTAAAAAAAAAGGGAGCAGGTGAAGTTGAATGGGCCTCATCCTCAACCTGCAGAAGTCCACCAAATCCACCATGCTAGCCATAAGGCCCAACAGCCTGAGCCAGGCCAGCGCTGGGGCCACCACTGCCGGGAGGAAGAGAGAAACGCACTGCCGAAGGTTCAGTAGGCGTTCCTCTGAAGGGCGGGCCAATCCCCTGCGCAGGTCGAGGGTCGCACCGAGAAAGGTGGGAACCTGCGAGGGGATAAGGTGGGATTTCTCGGTATTGATTATGAATCCGAGGTCGAGGTCAGGCGCCAGGTATATTGGAGTGCTGCCTCCGTCTCCTCCCGAGAACGGCCCACGACCAACCAGTCGTCCAGATATACAAATATCATGATGCCCCGCAGTGCGAGGTGCGGCATCATCACGGCGCCCGTGGTCGGACTCAAAGGCCGCCGACGGGTGCAGGCTGATGCATGGCGGGCCCCCCTGAGGGGGTCCCCATTGGGTGGTAGCCACACGCCCCTGAACGTATGAGTTAGAGGGCGGTTGTGGCAAACCCGGGGGGGAATCCGGCGCACGGCTAGCCGTGTGGGGGAGTCCCCGTTGGCCCGGTGCAAGCCACCCATGGCCGTGTTGACTGTGGGGCAGACGGGCCTTGTCCACCACCCTCGCGACGACCCGTAATTGAGGCCGCGAGGGTGTGAAAAGCTTCCAAAAATTCTTCCCTCGAGATCGGGTCCCCACCCTTGTGACGTTTGTCACAGTGGGGACGATCGGAGGTA
Organism: Asterias rubens; assembly: GCF_902459465.1. NCBI lineage: Eukaryota > Metazoa > Echinodermata > Asteroidea > Forcipulatida > Asteriidae > Asterias > Asterias rubens. Next base: position 6,764,887 of record NC_047063.1, read on the forward strand.
GAGCCGCTCGAGCTGGGACTACAAGGGCGGGCTTTCTTGCCCTTTTTGGAGGGGTGTCCCCGAGCAGACTCCGTTGTAGTATCGGAGGCCGGCTGCGGGACGGGAATACCCGAGCAGCTGGTAAACTCTGAAGTAGAGGCCGACCCTTCGGAACGTAGCGTTCCGACGGGGCCCCAAGGGGTCTGTACCCCGTTGCCAATCTCCCTGGCGACCGCCAGCGCCCCGAGCCCGATAGCGCAGGCTGCCTGGTTGGGGCGGCGGTACAAAAGGCCATCCCTGGGCACCGCGGTACTCGCGTGTGCACTGTGGGGGGCCGGGTGCACCGAGCCGTGGAGAGGTAGTTTCTCCGGCTGTGCATACCCTGTACTCAGACCTGGGTGCACCGAGCCGTGGAGGGGAACCCCCTCTGGCTGTGCGTGCCCCGCTGGCTGGCCTGCTATATCTGTTTAAAGTTTGCCCTATGGTTTAGACACAACGAAATTGCCGAAATCAAAGCCAATCACTTCACCATTCTCCCAGATGATCAGTGTCTTAGGATTTTTATCCGGAAGTCCAAAACCGACATTTTTAGAGAGGGCAAAGTAGCGTATATTCCCTCATCACAAGATCAGAATTCTCCCTATTTCGTTTTGTCAAAATTCATGCGCAAAGCTGGGATTAGCAAATTCATTTTCACCCCACTTACTTTCTGTTCTGCCTCCAGCTCATACAAGCGCACTCAAAACAAACCCCTTAGCTATACTAGGTGCAGAGAATTGTTTTTTGATGCTCTCAAGTCAATTGGCGTTGTAGATGAAAAATCATTTGGTCTTCTGAAGATTTAATAATGCAACATGACCGTTAATGCAAAAAAATCGGTATGTGAAGAGGGACATTTATAGTAAACGTCTCGAAGTGTCAAAAGCTGTTGTAAGCTGAGTTCATGTTAGGGCCAATGATTTTCCGTTTCAGAAAAGTGCAAATTCCGTTTGGCAAAAACATGAATTCCGTTTCAGGCACAAAAAAATTCGTTTCATGTTTTTTTTAATTAGATAAAAGGTTGTTTAATACCCAGGGACACACTTATCAACATCAATTTTAGATAAGTTGCACTGCTGACTTCGTAAAATGTTCATTTGAACTGACAAATTTCAAAAAATACTTTAATTTTTATTTTTTTTTATTTTTACAAAAACATGTAGTGTAACAGCCGTAAAAAGGTTGCACTGTGACTGCAGTATCAATGCACATGATGTGATAGACTTGATTCCAAGTCTAAAACTGTAGTTGATTCTCTGCATCAGCCACATTGTAGGCTAATGACAGGAGTGTATCCACAAGAGGGCACTGTTTCAGCATGATGAAAGACTTGGGAACAAGTCTACGGATGTGACCGTTCTCCCTCCACAAACAAAATGTCAGCCATTTTGTTTTAGCTTTGGCGACAAAATGTTGACAGTTTACGGTTTTATTTTAGACCTTTCCGAGATGAAAAAACATTGTATGTGTTCTTATAGATCATAGGTAAGCTAGTTTGTGTATTATTGTTGGTAAAAGAGCAAATGCAATTTGGGTAAACAAAAAATGTTAAAAACGTGCCGCGAATAATGCCCTTCGCTTAACCATGTTAACAACGTGTGAACATGGTGTGTGTAAAGTAGAACAGAATGATCCATGGTTACGATCTCGTAATTTTTAATGGTCCGATTTCTGATGATTTTTTAGTTTAAATAAAAGAATCTTAAAAAAGAATGCAATTTCAATAGTTTTGGCGTCAAGAAATTTGAAAAAAAAAGAATTTTTTCTTGACGCCAAAATTTTTGACGCCAAAACTCTTCTGAAATCCCGTTTTCCGTTTCAAAGGGCGGATGCCGCGAATTCCGTCCATTTTCCGCGATCGAGGAAAATCAGTGGCCCTACATGTCATGTAAATTCCATAATGGTGATATGATAATATAAGGAATTCAGTAATGTTGTAACAAGAAGATAATCTTTGTTATTGTATGAATAAATTTCAAATCAAATCCTAACGTTTTCTAAAGTGCCATGTAGGGCTTACGCCCCGGAAAGCCACTGTGGCTATCAAAATTCGTATAACCATGCATTTGTATTCGCAGGAAGTATGAACCGGGCTTAACTCGGCATCGTTTTCGCTGACTGTTTCATACTGCTTACCAGCCAGAGGACCCCTTGTATATTAAGTTGTATTTGTCGTACATGTACATTGTAAAAAATGTTAATGGTGACAGTAATATTGTGTGCACGATTAATTTTCGGTGTCAACTTCCCGATGCCTACCAATCATTGACCAACGTCGGATAAACAAATAAACGCCCAGAAGACAAGCCGATATCAATCATTCATCCAGGCTTTCGTTTGTCCACATTTTACATCTGCACCCCCCCCACCCCTGTGATTTTTAATAACTACCATGAAACAACTGACACTTAATAAATGTGCTGCAAGTAAATACCACACAGACAGTTGCACCCGGACAATCATGACCCGCTCTGGTACAACTGTCCCTCTAGCCCTCCCCCGGCCAGCGCACTCCCACACCCATTGGGTTGGCGGGCGCCGCGTGGTATTGGAACCCAGTTAACAACCCACCCTGGTCACCCGTGCTGTATTGCACAGTGCCAGGGGGGCCCCCGAGTTGCCAAACCCACTGAGCCATGAAGGCTAGCCACAATGGGCTTCCCCGTGCTCTGGCTATGGTCTTTTGCAAAGATGAAGCCCTTTCTTGGGCTTTGGTTAAGCTTGAGGGGCTCGAGTAAGCCACCCCTTGCTAGAACCAGCCTTACGCTTTGCAACCCCACTATCCTTGGTCGACGCCAGGGACCAAATACTTGGCCCCACGTACTTCCAGCACCCACAGCCGCCAGTGGCTGCTGGGCGGAAGACTGGATCAGCAACGTTACGTAGCCAACACAGCATACGAGGATACAGACTGTCCCCAGTGGGTGTAATTGCCCTTGGTTACGACAGCCTGGGTTCTCCCAATACGCTTCAAAATTCTACTCACTCAACAACACAACAAAAAAATAAAAGCAGTTTTAGATCTGAAATATCTTATAATGACATCTATAATATATCTCTCCAAGCAATTTTAAGGAGACGTTTAATGAAATCTTGTAACAGTTTACAAAAGCACGTCTTACCGACCTTCCGCTAAGAGAAGATCACTATGGGGCGGCCAATAGAGGGCGCTATTTATTCTTACCGGTATTACCTGCCGGTATAGGGAAATATGCAAAAATAGTATTGTGCTCTACAGGTAAGTATGAGTGAAGTAGACTTTAGTGGTAATGGCCAAGGTTATGTAGTTTTTTCTTACGATAGTGTCATCCGTGTTTCGGTCGAGCTATCTTACCTGTCCCCCTCGTTCTCTGACTTTGGGGAATTTCTGATTGGCTACTATGACTGGGATACACTTCTCTCTTTTCATCGTATAATTAATGGCTAAGTAAGATTTAGGGTGCTTGGCGGTTTCATCGGGGCCATTCTTCCCCCTCGTTGTCCAACTTGGGTAAAGCATTTTGAGTAGGACTTTTTAAATACCTAATTGATAGGCAAGGTGCGTAACATGTTGTTTGCACTTTATGTGCCTGGTTGTCCTCGGTGTTTATGTTGGTAGGACGTGGTACCCCACTTGGTGTGGCCACTTTGGTAAAAGGGCGTAATTGTCCTTGGTGTGGTCACTTTGGTAAGGGCGAGATACACATGGTAGTCCTTAGTGTGGTTCCTTTTGACGTTAAGTCCTTGACGTGGCCACTTTGGTAAGGGCGTGGTAGTCCTTGGTGTGGCCTCTGGTGTTACATGGATGGTTGTCCATTGATTGTATGTACATGTTGTTTTGTTTGTCTGTCTAAGCCAGTTTGCCCTATGTTTCGGTTTTACGGCGCCTTGCCAATTTTACAAACATTGTTCTGCATAGTGTTACTATTTTGCATTTAATGGCAAGTATTGCAGTGTCCAGCTGTGGCGTAAATCACATATCTGGCTAATATTTTGTCTGTGTATAATATATTTAAAAAACCTATTTGGTTTGCATGTGTTAGTTTCAAAATACAGTTCAAGCTGATATAGCCCTTTGTTTTGACTCCAGAGGAGCAGATAAACTTTTTGAAGTTTTACACAAACTATCCTTCCAAATGTTTGGAAAATACTGTTGAATTATCTTGACCTTGAATCAATTGTAAATCGTTTACAAGATGTTCAATAAAGCCCTAACAAAAATGGTGTGCTTTACAAAAATGGTAAACAAAACATTTTACATACATGTGGCTTTACTGAAATTAGCATCTGCATCTCTGTCTAGAAGAAATTCCACTATATGTGCATGACCACTTGATGCAGCATACATAAGGGCTGTCCATCCTGCTCTTAAGGAAACATCTACTGATAAACCTGCAATTGAAAACAAATCAGTGAAAAAGACAAATTTATTGTTTTGCCCCAAAATCAAAACTTTATCTGGTGAATTTAAAATTACATGAATGGATAAATTATTGGTCTCAAGTTTTTACTTTAACATGAAAGAATTAAGGTGCCACTACTAATGTCCGTCTATATACGAAAAGTACGAAAGTACTCAAAAACTCAATATTTTTTTGACATAGAAATCGTCGATATATCTTTTTTAATCATACCGCATTATCGATGTCAAAATCGATGTCGGAAAAAACAGTCATGCAATTCTTCAGCAAAAACAAATACGGAAAATAATATCCCCGCATTCCCTTATACAACATGTTATGCTGTACGAGGAGAATTGTTTTCCAGCCGCATAATGGTACTTTTGTGTGTAAACAAACCACCGGAAACCGGAGCATGCCTCAAGGTGTCATGCGGAGAGCGGACGTTCTCTTCGCCTAGCGAGTAGAAGCAGCAACGTTAATCATGCCTTTTCTTCGTTGGTTAAAAAAAAGGAAAAAGCGGATTTTGATATTGTTTGACTAATAAATAGCGCGTTATTTAAGAACTGTTTTCTGTTAGGCTTCATCCTGACGGGGAAAAACTTGATATATCGAGTATACTGCCTATTGAATTTTCGATATATCGGTTATTTAAAAAAATTGACAGCAACGAACGATAGCCCCTACAGTGATGATTAAAGGTAGTTATCCAGGAAAACTTGGGAAAATTTGTTACAAAAGCGAACGATTACAAGTGACTAGGATCGCTTCCAAGTGATAAGAATCACTAGGAAGTGATTAGGATCGATTACGGGCAATTATGGGTGATAACGCGATGCGCTTACGCGTAAACAATGACCTAAGCAGAAAAAAAATACAACTGTTTCAAAAAATATTCTTTTTTATTCAACTTTTTATCAACACATTAAATTCCCCCCCCCCACACAGTAGTGTGGGATGAGTCTATGATTAATACTTAGCCAAATAGCCACTATAACTTATGCATATTTCATAGCCAACAGGCTAATTCACTAGACAAATTGACAACCAGAGTGTGCCCTCTCGCGCCCAACCAGCATGCTACGCAGTAGCTCCGCTAAATACGTCCTTCTTTTAAGTTTTTCTCGTCTTACAGGTAACCCTAAACACGAGCCGATAGTGGGGAAGGAGGGCGGGAAGGCTATTTGGGTAAGTATCAATCATAGACTCGTCCCACACTACTGTGGGGGGGGGAGTCTATTTCATTCACTTACCTAAATAGCCACTACTTGTCTGTCCTGATGAGGACCGTACAGTTCCTCACCTCGGTTTGAAAATACTGTAGAGCATTGATGACTGCCTGGAGCTCCAAGATGTTGATGTGTATGGGCTTGAAGAACTAATGTCCCAAACTCCGGCTGTCTGCTGTGGGCCAAGGGACGCGCCCCAGCCCTTGTTGGATGCGTCAGTTAAGATTGTGACCTGGGGAGCCCTTGGCGGGAACCCAGGACCGCAGTTGACGTTTTCCTCCTTTTGCCACCATGGCAGATGAGGAAGGATGTGGCCGCTGATTGGTACGAGGATTGATATATAGTCCCTTTTCGGCCTGTAATGTGACAAGAGATGGAGCTGGAGTGGTCGCATTCGAAGGCGGCACCATGGAACCAGATCTACCAGAATGGCCATGAAGCCCGGGAATTTTAACCAGGCCCGTGCTGGGGCCGTGGTGGATGACAGGAACAGGTCCATGCACTGATACAGAGCTGTGATGCGCTCCGTCGTGGAAAAGGCCACGCCGTTCCGGAAGTCGACAACCGCTCCTAGGAAGGTCGGAGACTGGGTTGGTATGAAACGGGATTTCTCTTTGTTTATAATAAAGCCTACGGCCCTTGTCACCTCGCAGGTAGTCTGCAGATATCGGGCTGTTTCCTCTTCCGATCTGCCGACAATCAGCCAGTCGTCCAGATACATTAGATCATGATATTCTGATGACGCAGATAGGCTGCGATTGATCATGTGACTCTTGTGAACGCCCTTGGTGACGTTGAGAGTCCAAATGGGAGGGCCGTGAATTCCAGGCTGCCTCGGAGCGTGCACGTGACTCACGTGAACTCCTTTCCCTCTCGGGCTCCTACTCGGGTTCCTCCCCCTCGGATGCCTCGAGGGTATTTGAGGGGTGCAGTGAGATGGCCGTAGGAGAACCTCTCTGTTGATATTCATGCCCTGGAGTGCGAGGCACCTCTAGTAGAACTCTAGTATCGACTGGAGCTGTTCTGATAGGCCCCTGAACGATCAATCTCGGGTCTGGGTCCGGGAAGGTGGATGGTAGGGGAGCCCGCTGTGAGGTGGGTGCCGCCCCCCATCGCTGTTGGGCGATCGTCACCAATGAAGCGTTGATTGATTCAAACGCCTTCATAAAGGCTGACGGGGATATGGTATCTTGTTCTTTCTTCTTCTTTTTGACCTTCAGTGTAGCTGAAGAATCATCAGAAGAGGAGACTGAACGCTTTTGTTTGGTTTTCTTGACGGAAGCCACACTGACCCGAGAAAACTCTGATAGAGTCAGTTATCGGTATTCCCGAGCAGCGATCAGTAAATGAGGTCGACGAAGCTAAAATAAAGGCAGTTAAATCTCACCGATTTCGGGACAGAAAACTAGTTACGTCCAATGCCTTTGCCAGCTAAGAGAAAAAGAGGACACCGACGTGGTGCGCATGTCACAGGGCGTCGGGGATAGGACTCTTGAAGGCGCTATTGTATGTAAAACTCTTAGCTATTTGCCTGCCGGCATAGGGAACAATGCAGTTGTAGTAGTCGCTCTACAGGTAAGTAGAGTGAAGTAGACCCCCGAGATCCCGAGTGCTACCCGCGCTCGGGTCTCAACAGAATTCAGAATATATATCTTAGCAAATAATTCTCAAGAATTCTGAGGATAAGGTTAGCATAAAAAAACATCTCGGGCTCTTCCAAAACGTCACTCATAATGACTGAACACTCTACTAATGAACTAGTTGTAATCTTATAGGAATAAAGCATGAGGGTGGAAAAAGAGGGTTTATGTTGATATCTGAAACAAAAAGTCACATCCCCTTATTAGGTGAACCCCTGGCTGCCACTTCCCAGGTTGTATCGTAATTTGGGTGTGATCCCTGGCTAGACGGCAGTTAACGGTTGTATGGCTTCTGACTTACACCCCTGAACAAAGATATTGACAAAATAGGGACACCCCCAATATAGGGCTAGATAGCTCAGTTGGTAGAATGGCGGCACGTTAATCCGGAGGTCGTTGGTTCGAATCCCACTCTAGTAACTTCTTTGTTCAACCCCAAAATCATAATAAAACTGTAATAAGAGACATACATGTATACACTACACCAAAACTCCAGGGGGGGGGGAGATAACTAATTAAAGAATGGAAAATAAAAGAGACCTTAAGAGACCTTAAAAGGTCCTTAAGACACTTGTGTCCTTAAGCAAGACACTTTGCTTCGTCCTTCGCGACGTTAAGCCATCGGTCCCATATGTTGTGTAACGCATGTAAAAGAACCCAGTGCACTTATCAGGTGTTTCCTGGTTGTGGCTGCTGTATGCGCCGTAGCACCTTGTAAACCCTTACAAGGTGCTAACTAATATGGTCTCAAAGTTCATCACTGCAATAACCTATCTTTCTGAAAGTTTGTACATACTCAGCGCCTTGAGTACCTTGCTATACGTGCACTATATAAGACTTTGATATTATTACTATTAAGAGACTCTTTGACAAAGAATGAAAGCATTACCATGTTTGCAGAAAAAAAGGTAAATAAAACTTTTTTTTAAAAGAGGCAAATATGGTCTCAAAACAGCCAAAACTGTCCACTGTGGTCCATTTTTTATTGTATTTTAACTTCAAACCATTGGAATATTTTTTTTATTCTGGCGGGAACCACGTGAAACATCCCTTTCTGAATAAATGCTGACTCTCAGATGCATAAATGAAACAAAATATATCTGTGAAAGAGGCCATCAGAGATGTAAGGAAATTAATATAAAGGAAATCCAGTCTTGTTGATGAGACATGTGCTTATCAGATGTATCTCTAAATTATGTTTTTGTTTTATTTCACTTGGGAAACATTAGCTCATCGACTGAATATACCTCCCACTGGTCCGAGGACAGGAACAGAAGAATTTGATAGGCCAGGAAATCTTCAACACTTCCTGCCAAAACTGCAGTACAAAAACCTTAGCCTGTCAACTCCTAAACCTTTTTTGATGAGTCGTACAAATTGTCATCTTGTAGTGTCGTTTTCAATCTTTGATCCAATATGAACTGCTCACAAAAAGTTAGGAAACTTTTTTCAATCAAGTATATTTTTATCATTTATTACTGTTTGTATTAAGTTATTTATCAATGCAACGCTGAAGTTCTCCTCTTTAAAATATTACCTCATTTGCAATGATGTAATGTTGCTGTACTTGGCTACATGAATGAGAAAGAGACAAAGTCACAAATCAAATGTGCCAAAATTAACGTTATCTGTACTAAACAGTCAACAGGTAATGATCAATAATCAAGCTGTAGAACCAATTTCCGTTGCACTTCAATCAACTGTAGAATTTGTGCGGTATAAGGTTGCTGACAGTGACGTCATGTAGCCAAATACTGAGTGCGATGGTTTATGGAATCGTAGGATGAGATTGGTACATGTACCTATTGGTACCTACATTTGTTTTGAATGAAAACGCATGTGAATTTGCCGCTTTGACACCATGCATGCGTGGAGTTTGTGCTGCATGCTGCTATTGATGACGATGTGGTAACTTTTGAATGTTTTTTCGACGTTGTTAAGACAGCGAGGTGGTAAGCTACATGTAAGCTGTGAATGTGCGGTGCGAAAATATTTTGGAAAAAAAATAATAATACAAATTTAATAACAAAAACTCACCAGAAATTCTTCTCACACTTGAAAAACAACGAAAAAACATTAATAACTTTTTTTTATCAAGCATATCCCCACCCCACAGAAGTGTGGGTGGGTCTACGAGCGAATACTTACCTGTAGAGCGAATACTGTTCTTGATAATTTACCTCGACTTCGTTCGGTAAAATTATCAAGAACCAGGGGTCCATTTCACAAAGAGTTAGGAACTCTTTGTGAAATTCAACCCAGGCCTCGTTGGGATTAAACCACTAGTTAAAAACCTGTTCACCACACATTGATTCCCTTATTTTAACTGACATTTTTCTAAAAAATGCTCTAAAATAATTTTTTGGTTTACTGCTGGTTTCCTAAATGTTCATTTGAACTGACATTTTAAAAAAAAAAAGCTAAAAAATAATTTTGTTTTTTAAAATTTGTATACCGCTGATTGATGCAACAATCATCTGTGACTACAGTATCAATGCACATGACGTGATAGACTTGAAAACTGCAGTTGTTTCTCTGCATCAGCCACATCGTAGGCTAATGACGGAAGTGCATCCACAAGAGGTCGCTGTTTCAGTATGATCCAAACTTAGGACCAAGTCTATCGACGTTAATTGTTCTCCACAAATAAAATGACAGCCATTTTGTTTTCACTTTGGCGACAAAATGTTGACAGTTTACAGATTTATTTTAGACCTTTCTGAGATGAAAAAATATTGTATGTGTTCTTATAGATCATAGGTAAGCTAGTTTGTGTACAAAAGGAAGGGAGAAAATGCAATTTGGATGGAAAAAAATGTAAAAAACGGCCATGATCAACGCCCTCCGCTTAACCATGTTAACAACGTGTACTGGATGAAAATTGCATAATAAAGTAGAATAGAATGATCCACGTTTACGATCTCGTACTTTATAATGGTCTGATTTTTGATGCCTTTTTGGTTTAACAAAAAGAATCTGAATAAAGAATGCAATTTTAATAGTTTTCGCCTGAAGGACAAATTATTTTCCAAGACTGAAATCCCGTTTTCCATTTTAAAGGGCGGATTCCACGAATTCCGTCCATTTTCCGCGATCGCGGAAAATCATTGGCCCTAGACGGGTGTCTACATTTAGCTGCAAGGGAAGTAGCATCTTAAGCAAGGCCAGCCGTTCGAAGGGTAGACTTGATAGCATCCAAGCACAAAGATTAAGACTGTCTAGACCTGGATGTAGCATCTTTGACACCAGTAGTGTGAGAAGGTCTGGTCGCTTTGGCAGAATAATTGGAGGTCGATTGAGGAGGTCCAGAAGTTGAGGGAACCGCGGTTGCCTTGGCCAGAGGGGGGCTATAAAGATTATTTTGCACTTCTTTTGGTGGATCTCTGGGTATGAGGGAGATGGGGGACGCATACCCTAGGTAGCCCAACCAGAAGATGCTCAGTGGTCTCTGGCCAAAGACTGCGGGTGAACATGCCGACAGCAAAAAAACGGGAGTTGATTGTTGAGGTGAGAAGCAAAAGAGATCTATGTGTGGAGTGTCTGGGATGGTGAAGTTCTGCTTGAGCACCGGGTGATGGAGGGACCGGGTGATGATTGGGCATCCGCTATGATGATCTCCCTCCTGGGCCCAATGTCATAGAGCTGCTTTGCACGTAAATTTGCTAAGCATGAAATTTCATAAAAACAGGACTACCCACCGAATTTCCATGTGATACTCAGGATAAGCAAACAACAGCTGAATACCAGTAACAAGCAATAAACAACAAATAGAAATTTGGTTGGTAATCCTGTTTTGTTTCAAAGAAGAAATTTCATGCTAAGCAAATTTTTGTGCTTAGCAGCTGTATGAAATTGGTCTTCACAAGGACAAAGTGATAAATGTACTTCCCCATGCTTGTAGCTGACTGGAGGGCCTTTGATCGGCCAGGAGTTCCAGCAGATTGATGTGAAGATGTTGTTCTGAGGGAGACCAATCTCGTCCAGGTGGGCTCCCAGCTTGAATCCAGAGTGTCTGTGGCCAAGGAAAGGGGCGGGGATAAACTGTTCCACAGAGGAGGTTCCAAGGAGAGAGCCACTAATTTAGATGGGATCGTATATTGGAGACCACTGGAACAAGAGTTGAAATGCCTAGCTGCCAACATTTGAAAATTTCAGTTAGTATGCCTAATAAAACATTGTGTAATTCAGGCATGAGAATGGGTGATGATAAAAAAAACATGAAAAAATTCAGTTGATTGGAAATGGCAATAATCCATCATTTTTGTGTGCGAAGCACACAATACGAGCGCGCAGCGCGAAGTCCGTTACGGTCGGGGTCCAGGGCCCGCTTAAGGGCCCTGGGAGCTCTGGGTATTTTAGAAGCTCTGTGGTGGTCTCTGATGCATTTCTGACACCTATTTTTCCAGGTAGAAGTGAGCTACTTTTGTGTGATTTGTCCTTCTTTTTTTTTTAATAATAGGTTTAAGGGAAAATAAGGAATGTAAAGCTTAAACAATTCAAACAATTTTGGGTTCGCCTGCGATTTTGAAAGGGGAAAAAAAATAATAGTAATAATATTTTTATTTTTTTGACGATCTTATCCCTTATTTCTGCCCTTGAAAATGCTTTTTTTTCTCACCAACAACCATTTTTATAGGTTCTTGATTTGAAATTCGGTTGTGTAAAAGAAATTCTTTTGCAATTAAATGTTTGTGATTTTAACGATCCGTCGGCGACGCACATTTTAAAATATATATAGGCCTATATATTTGGCGAGAGCGATGTGTTTTTGTGAAAGAGGTTGTTATTCAGCATAGGGTATAACTGAAACGAGGTTGAGATTAGACCCCAACATAGAAATAGAACCAATGAAGAAAGCACGTCGTCCGGACGTACAGTGTGTTCGCTGGTTCCCAATATATCTTTCGCTGGTTGTGAGGCAATAACACGTACCAGTTTACCATGGCCTGCCGGCGATCTCAGATTCGTGCCGCGCCGCTCATTGGTTCGTAGTACACAGTACACATGGTGCAAACATGTGCATTGTTTTTTCAGTAGACTTTCAAAAGTCTCCACACGTGTTATCTTTGCTGCAGCAGCAAGCGCATTACACGCAAACATTATTGAACCGTACCACTATAAACGAAGCAAGGAATGAGGCAAGTTTATACATCTGTCGCTGCTGCTGCATGCATGCGCGATGCCAGGAAGACAACAAGCCGTAAATTGGGCCAGCTGCTGGTAACGTCCGTCGATGTCGGTTTTTTCCCATAACCGATATATCGAAAATTTAATATCGAGTATACTCGATATATCGAGTATTTCCCGCGCACAAGATGGAAGCCTAAAAACAGCACTTGGTATACTCATGGAGGTAGAAATATATATACCATAGACTGACAGTTTAATAGGGTTACATTTCAACCTGTTTTTGTCTGATCCCCCGAACTTGTTTGTAGTCCAAACAATTTCAGATTGCATAGTCCCGCCCCGATTATTTCTGGTTTTACAACAAAGTATGATCGCCGCTACCGCTGGCTTGGCCAATTGGTGAACACTCACCACAATTCTCGATTCGTGATTGGCCATGATTGGCCGTCTCAAAATGACACAGAGCCTTTGTGAGTTGTCAATCAAGTTGTCCGACGGGCGCGCGAACTACCTTTACGGTTGAAAATGGTTGAGATAATCATCGAAAAAAAATCACTAGAAAGTCCCGCAAAACACAGACCTACCACTCAGCGATCAAAATATACAACGCACGCAGCATGCAGTCACATAGTCTCCAATAAAGGCTCGTAGTCTTTTTACTTTGCATTCTATAACAAAGGCAAGAAACATTGAATGCTAGAACGCCCTCTATTGTCGAAATAATGCAGTGCATCACGCGATACCGCCTTGACCAAAGACTGCATGTGTCTGCGCATGCTTGGGCAAACGGGTTTTCCCCCCGAATTGCAATAACCATACACGCTGGTGTGCACGCTTAAACCGTACAACAGCATAGTCTTCGCTGGTACGCACGCAATAGCCGCCGACAGCGTGGTCTGCGAAGCATATAGTTCCTCGGAAATGTTAGCTTGTTTACCGAAAACAACACAACGTGTAGGCTTTATTTGACCAAAATGACGCCATTACGATACCTTGGATTGATAGAAAGATTATTTTACTGTATAACGTAAGATTGTTTTCTTCCTTGTTTTGTTTTGTCTTGTTGATTCGGGGAAGTTTTTGAGGGGTATTTTTGCAAAGTCAATAATGCTGTGATGAAGACGCATTGATTTTGATCACATGCACAATGGGAAGTTGCATCTTAAACAGCCGATAGGCTAGGGGAGCAGCGGCGGTTTATTTTGAGGTTTTACCGTGCGCTCGCCGCGGGGTCGTGAACTTCTGCGGCGGGCCGGCGGCTGATGGCGAAAACACAAAGAACATGCAGACATACTTGGTTGTAAAACGTATTTTATTTAATAGGACAACTCAAAATGATGAAACTACATAACGACGACGGCTTTTCTAATACTCAAACACAGATTTCTTTTAAATAATCGGACACTCTTTCGATATCATTTAGGAACATCAAAATTTTCAAAACATCAAAATTTTCGATATATATCGAAAATCCGATATTACGATATGATTATAAAAGTGACATCGGCAATTTCGATGTCAAAAAAATATCGAGTTTTTGAGTATTTTCGATATATCGACGGACGTTTAGGTGCCGGTATTTCATGAACGACGTGTGGGGATCCGCGATAATAACAATTACAAAGGTAAACTTACATTGTCTGACTAGAGAAGAGGGATTAGAGAAATCCAAATGTATACCCCCAAAAACCTACCCCCGAATTTTATAGCAAATTCATCGAACTCGGAGACCACAATTTTGAAAGTAAAAAAAACGGAATTCCGGTTTAAACCGGAAGATTCTCATGCCTGGTAATTTCACGCCGTTTGACATGCACACACTTGTATTAAATTTAAATGTTATTCTTAATCTTAGGGGAGTGCTCCCCAGGGAGGAGATTCTGAAAAAATCGAAAAAAACTTAATTTTTGACAAACGTATGTAATTAACGGATAAACTTTGACCTTGTACACAAACGTATAGCAAAGCAAAACGTAAAAGTGTGATTATCTTGAAAAGTGTACATTTTTAGTATACATGTACCAGCATTTTTGGTGCATACATGTATATGTTTCAAACAACTATTTTTTTAAAGGTTATTGTACCCAGGCAGTTGTTGAAAAAAAAAATTCAAATACCACCTTCATGTAAGGTCATATTGAGGTCAAAAAGTGCCAAAAATGTCAAAATTTAAGTTTTTTTAATTTTTTCGCCAAATTTTACCCCAGGCGGCAGATCTATCCATAAAATATAGTTTCATCATCAAATTAGCATGCCAAAGCTGTGAACTTATGAGTTAACCTTCTGTCTTGTACACAAATGTATAGGAAATTAAATCTTAAATTGCAATTTTCTCAAAAAGTGCGTATCTTGAGCATAACACAGTGTTTTGCACTTCCTATCCCAGCAATGCATTGTTTGAAAACAACTTTTTTTGAAAGGTCAGTATATCAAGGCATTAAAAAAAAATCATATCAAACTTTCCTATGTGGTAAAATGAAACAAAAAGGTACTTGTATGCTATTCACGCAGAACAGTTTGTCAGCCTACGGGTGTCAGCCTGCTAAGGTGTCCTCAAAACGTCATCTCTCCTAAAAGGACCATGGCGTCCGTTACATAAAGATACCCCCGCCTGTACTATTCCTCATCTTTCCAGTAGACCCTTGCCCTTCTCTACGAAAACGTCTCACAAGAACTTGAGATTAGCTTTGTTCAATAGCCCATACCTGACGTGTAGGAGTGGAACCCGGGTCTATCAACGAACTTTCTAATTGTTTTTTTCTTTCCCATTCTCTTTGACTGTGTCACTGCCTTGGTGGAGCCCTCTCCAATCTAGCGATCAAGACCACGTTGTAGGTTCCAGTGGCAGCATTGAGCAATTGAGCATTGAGCAGTGGCAGCATCGAGCAATCGTTTTGATAAGCTTTTGTACCGTACATAATTTGTTTGGTTGAAACATTAATATTGTACAGATCAGAGAAAGTTTTTGCGCAATATTTTTGCGTCACTAAAACCAAGAGTTTCTTGAAGCAGATGGTGCTTCCAGATGGTCATAATATACTTCGTTCCATGATCTGGAGTTGATAGAAGATCACTTTACCACATCAACTGGTGCATGTCTTTGGTTGTCAAAGACACCAGTGGTATCTCTCTCACAATATCAGAGTCTGTGTCATCTTCTTCGCGAAGGTTGGTTTTAGTCAGAACACATCAAATCTTACTGTTTGTTATGAAAGCTTCTAAACATCATCAACATCTGTCTTCTTGAGGAGTTTCATATCTGCCAGATGAACACATCCCTATTGATCAAAGTTACTGTGGTTATAGATGATGGGGACGGCAGCATTGCGGAAAAAGCTCCCAGATTGGTGATCAAGTATCTGTCTTTCCGAGTACTGTGGAGCTCAATCTCCACCATCTCAATGTAATGAGACCACTGTTGGGAGTTGGATTTCAAGAGTGCTTGTTGAATTTGTTTATGAGCTCATAACCATTGTCACTCCTTAGAAAATCTGACAGCTGGCCTACTGTGCTTTGGAGAGTTCTGCTGTGTGATTGCCGCCCCTCTAATTGAACTGTTAACCACACTTTGGGCAAGTTTATCAACTTCCACATATTCTTGTTTAAAAAATGTTAACCAACCAAGATTCAAGCACAGACTGTTTATGTGCCACAGAGCCTCACAAAGTAGGCTTTGCCTTGAAGCATGGGCTCAGTCATAAATTATTGGCTTCATTTATACCCGCCTCTGTCCACAAGTACGTAGGCCTAACCAAGCCTAGTACTTTCCATGTGTTGGCATCCTTCAGAAAGTTGAAGCAGACGTAGTCCTCCCTTGAATTTATTTTAAATCTCAAACTTTGGACTTGCCCGTTTAAGTTCATTTCTTCCTGATGTGTATAGTGGCCGGGCAACTGTGATGGTGGTATGTTTCTGACCTGTGTTATGTCCACAAAGTGATTGATCAAAGTGATGAGAGTGTCATTGCGGTCTGCTAGTGTCTGAAGAGTTGTGAGAATTCTTTCATCAAAGAAACTTGGCATAAAAGTATGTCAAGCTGTAGTGGTTTTGGTGTGCCTGGTTATATGTAGCTCTGGAGTTAGCTTTAAATAATGGCACTCCAGATAAGAAAGTATACAACGTATCACTGCACAATACCCCATACCCCCGTCGTAGCTACAATGTAAAATATAGGCCTACCTAGGTTAAACTACATTTTACTGCAAAAAAAGAATGTTCAACTTTGTTAAATCACTAATAAAAGGAGTATTTAACTGCGTACATGTACTTGGGAAGATTGGGAGCAAAAATAACTTTGATATCAGACATGCAGTTTTTGAGCACGTCAAACTATACAACTACTATATCAAACTAGTTGCATGAATCAGCATACACATTTCTTGTTTCAATTTACCAATGCGGAAAGTGTAATATGATTTTTTTTAAACCAAAAACTGCCTTGGTATATTTACCTTTCAAAAAAGATTCGTTAAAACTGTTATTATGCAGTGCTGGGATCTATAAGGTGTTCCCAAACAAACATTTGGTATGCTCAGGATATGCACTTTAGGAAAAAATCGCACCTTTAGATTTTATTTTCCTACAAGTTTGTGTACACAACAAAATATTAACTCTTAATTTCACAGACTTGGAATGTCATTATGATGATGGAAATAAGTTTTATGGATAGATCTGCCGCCTGGGGTAAAATTTGGCGATAACATTAAAAAAATTAAATTTTGATATTTTTGGCACTTTTTGACCTCAATATGACCTTACATGAAGGTGGTATTTGATACTTTTTTTCTTCACAAAAATGCCTGGGTATATTTACCTTTCAAACATATATATGCACCATTGAGATGGGGAGTGCAAAAAATGCGGGTATACTCAAAATGTCAAGATAATCACACTTTTACGTTTTGCTTTGCTATACGTTTGTGTACAATGTCAAAGTTTATTCGTTAATTACATACGTTTGGCATATCAACATTAACTTAAAAATACATTTTATGGATAGATCTATATCTTGGGGTCAAATTTTGTGAAAATTTCAAAAATGCAAATTTTTTGCCTTTTTTGAAATTTTGACCTTAAAATAAGTCCTTAAGACCCCACATGAAAGTGGTATTTGAATATTTTTTTTTCTCAAAAACTGCCTGGGTATATTTACCTTTCAAAAAAAGTTGTTTGAAACCAATATATGCACCAATGAGGATGGGGAGTGCAAATACAATAGGAGACTTTCCAACGCTAGGCGGCAGCAGACATACCGGGTAAATTTCCATTGTTTACGTAGTTCTGAACATGCGCATAATTCTGAGAACAATGGATTTACCCGGTAAGTCTGCTGCCCTCTATCGTCCCAGAAAGTCTCCCATTGGTGTACTCCAAATGTACCCTTTTCAAGATAATCACACTTTTACACTTCGTTTTGCTATACATTTGTGTACAAGGTCAAAGTTTATACGTTAATTACACAGGTTTGTAGTATCAACATAAAGTTAAAAATACATTTTATGGATAGATCTATCGAATGTGATTAAATTTGACACAAATTTTGAAAATATAGATTTTTGACCTTTTTTGACCCCAAAATGACCTTAAAATTCAAAATCAAGCTGGGCATCCACCCTAATCGTCTTCCCGAGCCCATGATCCATACATCTAGCATGGATGCCAGCCATTAACAAACTATGCCGTCCAAAGTGTAATTTTATACTTTGGCTGGCCTACTAGGACCCTTGATCATGACCAATGTGTACATTTATCAGTCTTCATGGTCTTTGTTCAAGGTAGCGTACTAGGAGGAATGCAGTCCGGTGTCTTGCAAAAAAGTGAAAAATGCAGGCAAAAATGCTATTGTAAAATGGCTGACTTCTCAGCACCAGCCATCGTACATCGCATATCGGCAGCCCATCTTAAGTAAATGAATTCTGATGCTGAAATCTACACATTTTGTAAGTGCCCATTCACACAAATATATAAAAATCTAATACACGTACATCGTGTACATTCCTCTGAACAAAGAAGAGCCCTTGAAACTCCTCGCTTCCCTGTAAATTCTACAGCTAACGTGGATCAAGCAGTTACGAACAGATTGTGTACAAGGGTTTGGGCTTTTCGTGGGGTTGAACTTCCTTTAGATAAAACTCATTCTCGCTGGAAAGTTTTTGGAGTACTTCCCCAAGATCATCACTGTAGATGGTAATATGTGCAAATAGCTCAGGGTCAGGGCGTCAATGCACCACTAGTGCTGGGCAAATAGTGAAGTTTTTGTAGTCGTTAAGCCGCTGGCAAACTATTCGAAATTCACCGGAAAAATATTCAAATATTTTTCCCGCCACTAGAGGGTGCTATTTTTTTTTATTATTTATTTTATTTTATTTTCCACTAGGGGGCGCTGTTCATTTGTGGTCGTTCGTTTGTGAATGAGATCTTATGGGCGGATTGATATTAGTTTTAGACAATGTCACTAGGTTCATTCATGGAAATAACCGTATCTAATTTAAAGATGGCGATTTGCTTTTTCTTTTGATATCGTGATAGACTCTACGTGAAGGAAAACTTTTGTAACCTTTGAAAAAATTACGTCTGAAATGTCATTGTTTTAACTCTTTATAGAGTTGAGCATAGTTACATGTAAGTACGTATGTTACGCTGTTTTATGCTGTCTTAATAGAAGTTTCATAAGGATTCAGACCAAACATTCCAATCGGTCGTCACCCCGACGATCGCGGACAATAGGAATCCGGTTTCTTGGTTGTAATTAGAGGACTATCTGGTTAACTAAAAGGTATCTGCGCCCCTTGTGGATATCCGGTTCGGTCAAAAATGGTATTCGCGGTTACGGTTAAGAAAAATGATTTGCCATTAACCGGATATTCAAATTATTTGGCCTTCAATGCACACAGTTTAGGGTTCAAGGGGTTAAAAAGCCCTAATCAAGATTAAAGAAATTTAACATTTATAATTGTTGGTTCATGTTAAATTTGCTAAATTGAACTGTCACCTTTGTCCAGAAAGTATTGCACTTGTTGTATATTTCCTTGACAGACTGCTAATCTTAAGTCATCTGAGACGAGTGGAATTCCTTGCTTGTCCCTCTTTGATACTGTAGTGGATGCTCTGACGACCTCTGTTGATTTTTCTCCAGAGAATGATTGTTCATGGTTGTCATGCCCAACTGACATCTCCTCATCACCATTAACCTTTGTACTTTGCTGCTGAAAAAAAAAGACGCCACATTTTAAAAATTTAAAACTTTAAAAGTGAAAATCCATCTTGAACTGGACTGATCTGAAAGACCAGTCTCAGTGATGCTACTTGTCAAAGTAATAATAACAATAATAATAACTAGAAACAGTGATTGTAACTAATATTTATTGCCTAAGAGTCTACAACTTCCGGTTGACCCGGAAGTAAAGGTCAACATGGGGTCAAAGTTGTTTCAAACTAATCTTGAATGCCCAAGGAGTCTATAACTGAACCAAAATTGATAATCTGTTGTATAGTTCTTGAGATATGGTCCCAGGTCAACTTGAGGTCACGGTTTTTTAAAGTTAATATTTTATGCCTAAAGAGTTTATAACTGAAAATATTTTGAAAATCTGCTGTATAGTTCTTGAGATATGGTGACATTTCCGGTTGACGCGGAAGTAGAGGTCAACTAGAGGTCACAGTTTTTTCAAATTAAATATGACATTGCTCCGATGTCGCGCATGCATAAGCACTGTTAATATAATGGCGGACTGTCTCTCGCAACGTAAAACCAAAAATTTAAAAATGTTAACACACCATGAAGTGTTAGTGTTATTGTTAAAAAATTAGATAGATGATTTGAAAAAAAAACTTTCAGTTTTTGATTTTGAAAAAAAAATTCTGTTATCCTACTGAAAACACATGACACCAGGATACTCACTGTGACTGTGAACATGGTAATATTTAATAAGGAAAAACAAATCAATTATTTTTATACCTTTGTCAGGTTCGAGGTCGACACTGACTCTGGCATGTATTGAGAGGTGGCACCATCATCACTATCTATAGCAAAATCGGCCATTAACTCGGCATTTTCATCAGAATAATCTGCTTCTGTTCCAGCAGCACGAAAGTAGGTCAGCCCACTACTGCTACTGCTAGTCATGGTATTACGTAGGTACATACATACGTGCGCATTCATCACTCATCTCGTCAAAAAGTTTCGTGAGGTTATGTGTGTTGGCCTATGGACGATGGTAGTATTTTCATGATGGAGGTAGAAATAGGTATTTTACAGATCGGCTCTCCCCCGTCGTCATGCGTCCTCCAATAACCGACCCCCTCTCAGTTCGTGCTCGATCCTCTTCAGGCGGCAGCAGCGGGCAGTGCGGCCGGGCACGTTGTGTACTCAATTATGTGTTCTTTCCTTGCAGATTTGTAATTCAGCTCCAAACTTCTTCTGATAGCGCCCTCTTTTGTCAGATTTCCCAAGAAAAAGCCCTTTTCGAAACGACGCGAGGGCTTCGGATTTGGATTCGGCTTCAGGCTAGCTTGGCCCCCTTTGCGTTTACGCTCACAGCTTCAGACGAGAGGACGGATCCTGAAGCCTAGCCGAAACCGTGGTTTAGAAAAGGGCCGAGCGTCCACCGACGACGGAACTTCAGTGGGGTATGGTGGCCCTGAAGGGACACAGCCAGTCGTGAATATTTTTTGCGACGTCGTGAATTTTTTTGCGACGTCGTGAATATTTTTGCGACGTCGTGAATTTATTTACGACAAGTCGCGAATATTTTTGCGATGTCGTGAATTTTACTCGCGACAAGTCGCAAACTTTTTCACGACAAGTCGCGAATATTTTCACGTCTTGAATAAATTTGCGACTAGTCGTGAAAAAGTTTGTGACTTGTCGCGAATATATTCACGACTAGTCGTGAATAAATTCGCGACTAGTCGCAAATATTTTTTCAGTAGCTTTAGAGTGCGTATTACCAAATGGGCGATAGAGGGCAGTGACGGCTGGCTGCAGCAGCATAGACCTTTTCGCAAATACCGGGGCGCGCGCGTAACACTTGGAATTAGGTGCATTGTGGTCTAGCTGGTATCAAAATAGACCTTTCTTTTGCAACGTCACAGCCCAAGTTTTTGCCAACCCAGATTGGAAAAATATGGAAAGCCGTAAGTGCAAATTAAGAAAAGATCGCTATTTTTTGTAACAATGTAACCAAATTTGTTGATTTTGTTAAAAACAAAACAAATAATTATGAGAGGTATTTTATTTAATTGAAAGTTTGCAGAGAATGCTGAATTTGGTTAAAACATCTCTTTTTAAGATTGAGTGTTTTACTAACATTCGGCCGACCATGCCAACCAAGGCGGTTTGTTTATCAACAAAAGAAAGGTCTATTTGATCCATATCTATCCCACAATGCACCTCATTCAACAGTCTGCGCTTGCGCATTGGTATTTGCGATAAGGTCTATGTACACATGCATTTGCGTTACATAACCTTACTTTTCACCTGGGTTGATCTGTCCTTACTCTAATTTTATAAGTTCTAAGTAAAAGCTGCCCGTACGATGATGGATCCGGAGGAGAATTCCGACTCTTGCAAATCGAAGGTGAGTTGATTAAAAACAAATTAACGTTAACTTAACGTATGGCCCTAACGAGTATCGGATCAGGTCTAGCGATATATTATGTAGGCTCTATGAAGTAACGTTCCGTTGGCGTTGGCACTTAGTTTCACTCTTCAGAAAAACGTTAAATTGCCATCTGGCATCTTGTTGGGCAAAATATCAGTCAGAGATGATTATTGGAAGCCTTTAAAGCAATCGCACATATCGGTAAACAGTTGTCCAAAGGCCACACTTTGTGTATAAAAAATAACAAAAAAGGGAAAACCCACACTTGTTCCGCACGTTTCGCCGTGTCATGACATGTGTTTAAAATAAATTTGTTATTCTCGAAATCGAGAATTGATAATTGTTTTAATGTTTTCTCCAAAAATAAGCATTTTATGGAATAATATTTCAAGGGAAATCTTTCACCATTACCTTCTGTAGTGTAAACCCTGTAAAGGGTCCACAAGCATGTACTTAACTTTTTCCTAACACAAAACAGCAAACATATTTACATTTTTTACACAGTTTGAAGATTGTGACTGATACACGTAGTACTACTAAACTAGTAGTAGAAAGCTTCCCTTGAAATTTTACTTACTGAGGTGTTATAGGTTTGGAGAAATGATCAGTAAAACAAACAATGTTCGTCTATAGTTTTAGCAAACGTATTAACCACATGTGAGGTTTTTATGAATATGTGCGATGATTTTCTTTTAAAAAAAAAGAATTCCCAAATTTGTTCCTGATTTTTATTTTCATTTATGATATAAAACACACAAATGAAAAACTAGCACAGTTTTTGGCAGTGACATTATGCTTGTGTCCTCAAGCAAGACACTTTACCATAATTTGCTCCTCTTCACCAAAGTGTATAAATGGGAACTGCAATGGCTGAGATATTAACCCCTGAGTGCCTAATGGACAGTCAGGTTTGTGTAGTCCTCAGGGAGTTCAAAAAGTATCAGGAATAGTGCCCAATGACCATGGATAATAAGTATTCAAGCGCCCTGAGTGTAACTGTGTGATGGACTTGAGCGCTATATTAGGGCTAGGTATGCATTTATTTAATAGGTATCTTTCAAACTGGGATGTACAAGTGATAACCTATTCTATCTGCAAGGATACTTCCATCTGTTTCCATTGGCCTTAACCCATCAAGAGCAGGAGTGTAGTCTGGCAAGACAGCTTCTACAAGATGTGGACATGGTGGACAAATGCACACAATACATAAAACCTACATAAAAACAAACAAAATAAACGAAGGTTTTTAATATACAGTTGACGACTCCATTTGGTGCTATAATAATTTCTGAAATTCTATTCTTAGTGTTAAAAAAATTAACAATGCCATCATATTCATAAACAGGTTGTATGGCAAAATGTAAAGTTAAATTAGGACAACTTTTTCATTGTTTGCTAACTAACAATGTTAAATTTGTTCAATGTTCAATTTGTGAATCAGCAATAACGTTAACATGGTGGCACTAGGCCATGGTTAAGGCACAGTCTCCCCAATATTGATAAAAGCAGAAAAAGAAAAGAAAAAAGAAAGCCCAATTTCATCTCGAATAATAATTAATAAAATAATGTAAAATATAACAAAATTATTAACTATCACAAACTCTACCGTCTGAGCAAAACACACACCTCAGGCCGTAACTTTGAAATACAAACCATTTTTATTAAAAACAACATGGCCTCACGTTACTCCTGATCATATCTCTGTTATATGTACTAACTAGCTGGACTGTACCATAGAATCATAGCATGCATGGTTTGTCTACATGTGTACCTCCACGAATCCTCCATGCATAGAGCATGGAGGTAGGAAAAGCTGCGTTACTCCCGAGTCCTAACGTTAGATTAGAACTTAACATTTTAATTCAAATAGAAACTACTTACCAACAGAAACAAGACACTTCTTGGTAAATACACCATGTCTTTCAATGCCAAAAGGTTCTTCTAAGTTGGTCAACGTTCCCCTGCCCATCAGCCGATCCACGGTAATTTACTAAAGTGATGTGGCACCAAAGATCGATCATACACGTGTATACAGCGCCGCGTGTAGCATGCTATCCCATCATGCACAGAACGATAGAACCCTTTAAGTTACGCAAAAAATATTTGCGACTAGTTGCAGAATTATTCACGACGTCGTGGAAATATTCGCGACTAGTCGTGAAAGTATTCGCGACGAGTCGTGAAAATATTCGCGACTAGTCGCAGAAATATTCACAACATCGTGAAAATATTTGCGACTAGTCATGACAAAATTCGCGACTTGTCGTGAATAAATTCACGACGTCGCAAAAATATTCACGACGTCACAAAAATATTTGCGACTTGTCGTGAAATCATTCACGACGTCGCAAAAATATTCGCGACTTGTCGTGAATAAATTCGCGATGTCGCAAAAATATTCACGACGTCGCAAAAAATATTCACGACTGGCTGTGTCCCTTCAGGGCCACCATAGTGGGGACATTTCGCTCAAATTGACACATATTATTTTCACCCGTAAAACAGCTTCATGGGCTTATTGGGTGTTACTGACTTGGCACATGCATGGGCGTTCCCCGGGGTGGGGGTATATTATGGTGGGTGGGTTTAATATTCGGGTGAACGGATAATAACGTTTTATTTGTTACCCTTACCATTTTCATTATTTTTTTTACCATACATGATCGAGTTGTTATTGTTGTTGTAATAAGTAAAGTAAATAGGAAATCTTCTAATCTATAGAGCTGTATAATAATGTTTTAATGTTGTTAACTTTTAGCAGGTACACTAATATTAATCTTAAATGGTTTCATGAATAACGGTTATTCCAAGTGCTACTTTTGCCTGTACCATTGTTCGTGCTAAATTGGAAAAATGCAAATGTTTATTAAATTCCGTATATCATATTAAATTACATCATTTAATTTAGCCGGTTTGCCCTGTTGGTATCCGGCTCCTTGCCTACAACTAATCTACTTAGGGGAACGTTTCACAATTTGGTGTGTGTGAATAAATTCGGCTTTAAGCTGTGGCATAATCAATCTACTTTTGTTATGTTTAGTCTGTAGGTCCGTGTATAATGAACCATTTTTTGTATGTAGAGCACTCACAATCACAGAGAAGTCTCTACGCTCAGTGAGATGAAAACAAAAGAGAAGTAAAAGTTATAGATGTGAAGTTATTTTATGTTGTCCGGAAGACTATTTCATGATTCTGTTGCAATTGCTCTATACTGGCCCCATACAATTTAGTGAAAATCGAGGGACAAACTAAAAGAGACCAGCTGAAATTAGAGCGGAGATTACGAACACGATGATATTTTTTTATGAGCCTGGAGATAAGTTGGGCCCAAACCTTGCAAACATAAAAAAGCTAATTTAAAGTATCTTATATCTGAATAAATCGGAAGCCAATGTAAATCATGCAAAATATGAGAAACGTGGTTACGCTTTGAGTGCGTCACTAAACTTGCAGCCGAGTTTTGGATTCTCTTAAAGCCATTGGACACTTTCGGAACAAAAAAAATAAAAACTCACAGATTTACAAATAGCTTAACAGGATTTACAGAAGGTAATGGTGAAAGACTTCTCTTGAAATATTATTCCATAAAATGCTAGAGACAACATTAAAACAATATCAATTGTCGATATCGAGAATTACGGATTTATTTTAAACACATGTCATGACACGGCGAAACGTGTGGAAACAAGGGTGTGTTTTACCATTATTTTCTCCCGAATCCGATGACCAAAATTTTCATAGGTTTTTTTTTGTCGGGAAATGGAATTTACCCTCAATATATTTTATAGAATTACTAAATCCTTGCTTTTAAGATGAAGTTCATTACAGAACTTCACCCCAAATCCTCACACAAAAAAGAGTATAAAAACTGCTGACCAAAAGTTATTATGTCCACATGTTTCCACAAGGGTAACATAAATATATAATATTTTAATACAAAGTGACCACCTGAAGGCAAGTTAATCATAATGATTTCTTTACAAACCCACTACTTAGAGACTTTTTCCATATGTTCCCACCAGGGTGACTTAAATGTATGGAAATACAGAATGACAAGCTTATTATAACAATTTCTGTTTAAACTCATTGTTTTAAGCGGGTTTTCAGAGAAAACCCACTTCCTTTTTGCTATATATTCTCTTGGTCGATTGGAAAGGTTATAGTGTCCCTCAAGGACTGCTAGTCCTGAGCTATGGCCTTTACAGTGACTTTGTGGGTCAAATTGAGGTAAATTGATATATTGAGAAATTCCGCGGTTAGCTGACCAATAGCAATCATCAAATTCAAACTTAATTGTAAACATATTCAGTGAACTTTTAAACTAACCAATTGAAGATTGGTCTAGCGTCAGTGACTAGTCAAGTAAGGGGTTTAAAAGGCGATGCACAGAGGATCAGGAGTCATTCTGAATTGCCGAACTCAATTTCATCCAATCTGAATTTGTGAGGAGCTTTCTTATATAGCCGTACATCAGGGTGAGTTTTTGATCTAAGATGTTTTAAGTTGTAGTTTTAAAAGTTAGTAATTTTGGAGTCGATATTTTATTGTACTGATTTTGTTGTATTTCTTGTGTTTAAATGTGAGTTAATTCTAGTACAAATGTATAACTCTTCCTCAAGAAACTTGTGTTCAATCTAAATATCTAGAATGTTGTGACTGTGTTTATGTTAACCTTTCTTACAATAAGGAGAAACAATATTAGGTTTTACTGATGTGGAACTGATTGTTACTCCATGTTATTCTTATATAGCTTCCATATCAGCCTGAGTATGGTCGTGCTGATGATGATGTGTTAAAAGAGAAGCAGTGGCTGAAAGTGTTCAGGTTAGCTCCTAACTTCTTGTACTAACTTCATATTTTTGTCTTGTATTTCTGCTAATTTAAAGTGGTTTAGAGTTAAACCCTACTTTGCGAGAAATGGTTTCAATTGAGATTTGTTAAGTCAAATTGGTTTATTTTGTGGTTATAGTGTTGTTAATGTTTATTGTGATTTTGGATTGAACAAAGAAAAATTGACTAGAGCGGGATTTGAACCAACGACCTCCGGTTTAACGTGCCGGCGCTCTACCAACTGATCTAACTAGCCCTATGTTGGTGGTCTCCCAATTTTGTCATTTAAAAAAGGTACCCAGTCAGTTTCCCTTGTGGTTTATTTGATATCTGATACAAAAAGTCGCATCCCCTTAAGGTGATCCCCTGTCTGCCGCTTCCCAGGTTGTATCGTTACCCGGGTGTGATCCCTGGCTACACGGCAGTTTGCGGTTTAATGGCTTCTGACAGGCACCCCCGAACAAAGATATTGACAAAATTGGGAGACCACCAACATAGGGCTAGATAGCTCAGTTGGTAGAGCGCCGGCACGTTAAACCGGAGGTCGTTGGTTCAAATCCCGCTCTAGTCAATTTTTCTTTGTTCAATCCAAAATCATTTAAAAAATGTACCCAGTCAGTTTCCCTTGTGGTTTATTATTTGATAATGTTTATTGTATCACACTGCACCATAGTTCACAGAGTTGTAACTATTAGCATCACAATGTTTTCATGTTGGCCTTGTGCATGTAGTAATGCATAAATCCATGTGTGAGTCCTGGATTTTGAGTTCAAGGACGAAGCTCTAACAACTATCCAACATTGTTAGTAATTAAATTTGTCATGTATAAGTAAAAGTGACTGTTTATGGTTTGTTTTGATTCTCAGAGAAGGTTGTTTACAAAGTGACCTTTGAACTACTGGTGTACTGTGTTTAGCTCAGTTTATGATAATGTAATAATGATGTGTATTCTAAACCCTTGTTTTCTATTTTACTCTCTATTTTGGGTCTGTTTTCTGTTTGAGTTGGTTTTCATATATCAAGTTGTTTTGAATATCGTTTTTAGTTTAGATCCAAGTCAGGTCTGTATCAGTTTAAGTCTATTTGAATAAAATTCTTGAACAGTTGGAAGTCAGAACAACTCTTTTGTGTGCATCTGTAGAGTCGTATTGAGTTTACCCGTTGAAACCCTGTGTGAAACCACACTAAACCAATAATCCGAGGTTCGATTATTATACGACATTTTGTTTACATACAAGTTGTGATACACGAAGTGTGGGCCTTGGACAATACTGTTTACCGAAAGTGTTCAATGGCTTTGAGCCATTAATGTGAGAAATTTAACATGACTTAATTGCATGGACGAGTTTTTCTGTAGATTTCTTGTTAAAGAAGAAGCTTTGTTTTTCTATACCCACTATAGGTCACGTGGTCACATGTAAATATTGGGTGCGCAATCGGTCTACTGGTTGTTTACACTATTTAAAGGCATTGGACACTATTGGTAATTTCCTCAAAATAATTATTAGCATAAAACCCTACTTGGTATTTGTGTACTTAATTTTGTTAAATTTTAATTAAGTATTGAGTTGATGCCTAATTTTCTTATACGAATTACATTGAAAGAAATTAAACAAAAATCATTAAATTTCATAATTACACCAATTTTGTTGCATTTTAACGTTGAGTTTGGGCTGCTATTAATTGTTGGCATCAGGCTATAAAATGTTCATATTGTTGTCAACCTAAAGCAACGCTGATTCAACATTACCTAAACCAAGATTTTTAAATTTCTTCAAATTAGGTAGAGTATTAGTTTGGTTTTCGTCGACAAATGCCGATTATTCCAAGTTTATCAATCGAAATTGCCATAAAAGTAAGTTGTGGAAGTTGAGGCTGATTACACTACTTGTTAAGAAAACTACGGTCGTGGCTGATCTCTGCCAACAACTAAACACTTTTTCAGTATGACGTTATAATACGCCCAATATAGGGCATTGATGCCCTCACTTTACGGCGTTATCATGAAACACTACCTCCCTAAGCGAACGTATGACTTATAATGACATACTGATACTGCACTGAAATTGCCTTGGTAAGTACCAGCCCAAACTCGCCATTTCATCACCACTGGTTCTGGGATTAAGAAGATTGACAAACGACCTGCCCAACGCACATTGCTTGCATTGTCCGCTTGATTAAACACTGGCGTTACCCAGAAAGCAAACGTATTATGACGTATAATGACGTATAAATACTGGCGTTACCTCCCTAGGCGAACGTAATGATGACCTATGACGTATAACGTACAAGTTGCACTGACGTTGCCGAGTAGTGACCGGCCATAAACTCCTTTACAATGGCTATCGGTTAAGGACGCTGTGGGTAACTCGTAATCTGCGCGGCGCACTAGAATGCAAACTTCAACTAACTTTATGTTGATACTACAAACCTATGTAATTAACGTATAAACTTTGACCTTGTGCACAAATGTATAGCAAAACGAAGTGTAAAAGTGTGATTATCTTGAAAAGTGTACATTTTTAGTATACCAGCTTTTTTTGCACTCAATGGTGCATTTATATGTTTCAGACAATTTTTTTTTTGAAAGGTTAATGTACCCAGGCAGTTTTTGAAAAAAAAAATTACTCAAATACCACCTTCGTGTAAGGTCATATTGTGGTCAAAAAGTGCCAAAAATTTCAAAATTTAAGTTTTTTTATTTTGTTCGCCAAATTTTACCCCAGGCGGCAGATCTATCCATAAAATATAGTTTCATCATCAAATTAGCATGCACAAGCTGTGAACTTATGAGTTAAATTAAATCTTAAATTGCAATTTTTTCAAAAAGTGCGTATCTTTAGAGCATAACACAGTGTTTTTGCACTTTCTATCCCAGCAATGCATTAATGTTTGAAAACAATTTTTTTTGTGAAAGGTCAATATACCAAGGCAGTTTTTAGTTTAAACTAAATTCATATTACACCTTCCTCATTGGTAAATTGAAACAAGAAATGCGTATGCTGATTCATGCAATTAGTTTGATATAGTAGTTGTATAAGTTTGACCTGCTCAAAAAATACATGTTTGTATCAAAGTTATTTTAACACTCCCAATCTTTCCAAGTACATGTAGGCAGTTAAATACTCAACTTTTATTAGTGAATTAACAAAGTTGAACATTCTTTTTGCAGTAAAATGTTGTTTTTTCCTAGGTAGGCCTATACATTGTAGCTACAATGGGGGTAGGAGGTATCATGCAGTGATACATTGTATACTTTCTTATTTGGATAAACAAATTCAACAAGCACTCTAGAAATCCATACTCCCAACTGTGGTCTCATTACATTGAGATGGTGGAGATTGAGATCCACAGTACTCGGAAAGACAGATACTTGATCACCAATCTGGGAGCTTTTTCCGCAATGCTGCCGTCCCCATCATCTATAACCACAGTAACTTTGATCAATAGGGATGTGTTCATCTGGCAGATATGAAACTCCTCAAGAAGACAGATGTTGATGATGTTTAGAAGCTTTCATAACAAACAGTAAGATTTGATGTGTTCTGACTAAAACCAACCTTCGCGAAGAAGATGACACAGACTCTGATATTGTGAGAGAGATACCACTGGTATCTTTGACAACCAAAGACATGCACCAGTTGATGTGGTAAAGTGATCTTCTAACAACTCCAGATCATGGAACGCAGTATAATATAATAACCATCTGGAAGCACCGTCTGCTTCAAGAAACTGATGGTTTTAGTGACGCCCTGAAGAAAACATTGCGCAAAAACTTTCTCTGATCTGTACAATGCAAATGTTTCAACCAAACGAATTATGTACGGTACAAAAGCCTATCAAAACGGACAGAAAGTTACTGCAACAATTGCTCAATGCTGCTGTAACGAACTGAAACTGTGCGCCCCGCCGGTGCGTTGGAGTGGCCCCGCCGGATCTTGGAGGACAACGCTCCCACGGCAGCTGGCTTGAACTTTCGGTGAACTGTTCTGTGATTGGACGAACTATCGATGATGTATAACATTGTATAACATAATTATAAGAGATTATCCAGGTGCGCGGACCGGATGCGTTGTTTTGGCGCCTTTTCTATACAATGTATTGTGTATGATTAAGATGTGTAGACAGACCAAATGTTGAGTTCAGTGAGTGAGCATGGAATAAGTTGTTCTTCTCGAAGTATTAAATAAATCAGTGTGTTTCATATTGAACGGAATTTGAGTTCGTTTGTTTTCTGTCTGCGTTTGGCTACAGAGCAAGGACCCTGGCAGTACGTTACACTGCCACTGGAAACCTACAACCTGGTCTTGATCGCTAGATTGGATGGAGAGGGCTCCACCAAGGCAGTGACACAGGAAAGAAAAAGCCAATTCGAAAGTTCATCGATAGACCGGGGTTCCACTCCTACACGTCAGGTATGCGCTATTGAACAAACCTAATCTCAAGTTCTTGTCAGACGTTTTTGTAGAAAGGGCAAGGGTCTACTGGAAAGATGAGGAATAGTACAGGTGGGGGTTCCTTTATGTTACGGAAGTCATGGTCCTTTAGGAGAGATGACGATTTGAGGACACCTTAGCAGGCTGACACCCGGTTGATGCTCCATGCATAGAGGCAGTCAATGAAGGATAAGAGTGATTTGCAGGTGGAGAAATGTCACTTTTTTTGTGTTCAAAAGCGTCAGAAACTTGGAAAGAAATGCACATTAATTACCCGATACGTGCAGTAACTGAGAGACTTGCCAACCTGTAAGGCAGCTTACAATTACATGCTAATTGATGCAACACAGCCTCTCCTACATGACCATTGGGAAAAGAAAGTCTCCGAAAAGCAAAGTTAATGTGTGTCAAGGGAATCGGCCGTAATGGAGAACTTGCTCTCATTGAGCAGTTTGGTAACACTTGTGCACCTTGGTATAAAATCATCAACCTGCAGGCTCCAACTCTTTGGTAAATAAGGCGAGCATAAACTAGGAATACACGGACATCTCATCTCTCACACTGACACGGACACACATGAGCTTAAAAGAAAGAGTGGGGTTACCTGGAAGACTACCCCTATCTCAGATGCTTGATTTGAGCTAGTTTTATTAGGGTGCAAATCAAAGGGCACCAAGTCAAACTGTAAAACTATGTCAAACTGTTCTGCGTGAATAGCATACAAGTACCTTTTTGTTTCATTTTACCACATAAGAAAGTTTGATATGATTTGTTTTAATGCCTTGGTATATTGACCTTTCAAAAAAAAGTTGTTTTCAAACAATTATATGCATTGCTGGGATAGGAAGTGCAAAACACCGTATTATGCTCAAGATACGCACTTTTTGAGAAAATTGCAATTTAAGATTTAATTTTCCTACACATTTGTGTACAAGACAAAAGATTAACTTATAATTTCACAGACTTGGCATGTCAATTTCATGATGAAACTATATTAAACGGATAGATCTGCCGCCTGGGAAAAAAATAGGCACAAAAAAATCAAAAAAATTAAATTTTGACATTTTTGGCACTTTTTGACCTCAAAATGACCTTACACGAAGGTGGTATTTGATTTTTTTTTTTCAAAAACTGCCTGGGTATATTTACCTTTCAAAAAAAGTTGTTTGAAACCAATATATGCACCAATGAGGATGGGGAGTGCAAAAACAATTGGTGTACTCAAAATGTACCCTTTTCAAGATAATCACACTTTTACACTTCGTTTTGCCATACATTTGTGCACAAGGTCAAAGTTTATACGTTAATTACATAAGTTTGTAGTATCAACATAAAGTTAAAATACATTTTATGGATAGATCTATCAAATGTGAATAAATTTGACACAAATTTTGAAAATATTGATTTTTGACCTTTTTTGACCTTTTACCCCCAAATAACTTTAAAATTCAAAATCAAGCTGGGCATCCACCCTAATCGTCTTCCCGAGCCCATGATCCATACATCTAGCATGGATGCCAGCCATTAACAAACTATGTCGTCCAAAGTGTAATTTCACACTTTGGCTGGCCTAGTATTATATGCACGCGCATGAAGCCAAAATGCGCCGCTAACCCGTGAAATACGCATGCCGTAAGCACATATTAGTGCTTCCGTATGCGCCGATTCTGTGCTTACGGTGAGCAGAGCCATGAACTTGGGCCCTGCTCATAGTGCAAGGGTGTGATGCGTTACACTGGCCACGTGACGACAGTAAAATTGCGATGACATCATCAGATCACATCAATAAATCAGTGTTATTGTTAGTTTTATTGTCAACTGTCACAAAAATAACAATCTATACTATTAAAGCCGTAACCCGCGCTATCTTGGATTGAAATTAGAAGGTCCAGTGGCATGGCATCCTTGTAGAATTCAACACGGTTGTGACGTTTCAGACGTCGGGTTGCAAGTCTACAAAACCCTGACCCGAACTCCCTCTTACAAGTTTTCTGATTGGCTGGAGTCATGAGCGATATCTCCTTACATGTGTGGTTGTCTGGTTTTGATAAGGGCCACCTGTTGGTCGAAGGGGAAAGCCGTATGATTGGCTGGAGTCACGAGCGATATCTCCTTACATGTGTGGTTGTCTGGTTTTGAAATGGGCCACCTGTTGGTCGAAGGGGGAAGCCGTAGCTGCACACAGAGCCACCTATTTAGGTTTGAAGTGGGTGGTGACCTCGGACTCCCATTAACATTCCAGAGTTGATGTTTCGCAGAGCATGCAGAGGGGTAAATGGCATTGTGTATTACCATTTTGTACAGGGGGTTTAATTTCGCGTGTTATTAAAATAAAAAATATTAAGGCTTTATGAGAAACAAAAATACTTGCATCTGTTACAGGATGTGTTTATTATAATTAAGTCAATCATGTAGGCCTACCCAACTTTCCAGCATTTTTTAAACGCATCAAACAGCAACCCATTGTTGTTAATAACTTTATTTGTTCCATATAAAAATAACCATGTACCATTGGTGGTACAGTCGATATGTCATCCCCCCACATACAGAACGTATACACGCAAAAGTTGCAACATTTTCAAGAAGAAAGTGAATACATTTTTCCGAATCCGTTTTGTATTAAGCAAGCGGCCGTCTAATTTCGCGGCCGGGTTTAATTTCGCGTGTTAAATAAAAAATATTTATGAGAAACAAAAATACATGCGCCTTTTACAGATGTGTTTATTATAATTAAGTCACTCATGTAGGCCTACCCAACTTTCCAGCATTTTTTAAATGCATCAAACAGCAACCCACTGTTGCTAATAACTTTATTTGTTCCATATAACTCTGTACCATTGGTGGTATGGGGTACAGTCCATTATGTCATCCCCCCCCCACACAGAACGTATACACGCAGAAATTGCAATAATTTATTTGCAAGAAGAAAGTGAATACATTACTGATTCTTTGCCAGTTCTTCAAAAGAGTACATGGAATTACCGTTTAAGAATAGTATGCTTTCATAGTTACGAACTTTGTGAAACATCAACGGCTGTTTTGAAGCTGTAAACGAACATTCCATTGGTCAAGGTTCTGAAGCAACAAAATTGTTGGAACTTAAAGCAGTTTGGTCAGGACTCAGGATGTGCATTTGCCAAATCCGTTTTACGGTATAAAGCAATCGGTCGTCGGGTTGAGCCCTCATGTGCGGCTTAATCAGGTACTATACATTTTTACGAATTTCTCCATACAACATTAACCAAACTGGACGTACAAACCCTCAAAATAACAAAGCTAATGCTAAAAGTGAAATAAGTGAGAGGACATAGGCGTAGTTATTAAAGACCAATTAAATTTCGTTTCTATTATTTTAGTTTGTATAGGGTTCCATAGATATGATAACATATACAATTGGAGGTTCCGAAAACTCGCTTTATTTGGTGCTCCGACAACTTTGAATGCGTCGTTTGACGTACGCTCGATAAATCACGATGGGGGCCTAAGATTCTCAAATCGTGTGAACGTTATTGGAAACAAAGCGGCAAATCATATTATAGCAAGAGGGTACCACTTTCATACAAGCCTTTTTAGTCGGGTATCTCCTCTGCTAATAGCAGCGGTGATTATTGTTGAGGGGAGGGGGGACCAGACTCTTGCGAGCCTTTAGTCGAGTAAATCCGTGGCTATCGGTGACTTCGGATTTGTTGCGGAGGGAACCAAATACCACTGCTGATTCCAAATTCATCGTGATATACAATTGTCTGATTGGCTCTTTGACAAAGACCGCCTGTTATCGGCAATATATGAATTATACCCAATGTGCTCAACACAATAAAGTAAGTGTGTAATTATAGCAATGTACGTGCTATATTTTTAGTCGACTAAGTAATTACCCTTACAGTCATCTTAGCGGGGAAATACTCGGTGCAGTGAATAAAACTGATACAATGACAAAAGCCGATTGAATTAAAACTATGCCTAAAAGAGGCGAAAAATAATCCATATTTACACAGATAATGTGTTGGCCCGCTCGATCAACACTAAAATATAACGAAAAACCCTACACATCATGCCATGAACCATCATTGCCAAGTACACCCTTCCCCAATATTAAAGCTCAATTCCAGAAACAAACACCAATTCCTTAAGTTGAAGAACGCAAGAGAGAAGGTTAGGAGGGAAGGCGACGTTTCACAACTATGTTGTGCATGCTCAACAATTTATCAAAATACAACAAATGACAATGTTCCATACCGATTATAAATACAATTTATAATCCAATCCTACGAAATTATTATTACCTTTAAGAATACCTCCCTTACCCCACATTACCTTTCACAACATTTGTATATACTAGAATCCTCCTCATCTAGTATTCATGAAACACCAATCAAATTGCGTTCTAAAGATAACAAAAGAGGTGCAGATGCCGCGAGGTTTAAAATAAAAATAATAAAGTCCCAATGTGTAAACTTTTAAGGCGTGTTTTATTCAGTTTGTCATAATGTGCTTGAGGACGGATGCATGACCTGAAAAAAATGCTGCTGCATTTTAGGTGCCGTTCCCGCGTCCCCCTGCCCCATCCTTTCCCCGTCCCACCTAGGCCCAATTTCATGGCTCTGCTTACCGCCGAATTCTGCGCTTACGATCACGATTTCCCGCTTCCGTAAGCGCCGATTCTGTGCTTACGGTAAGCAGAGCCATAAAATTGGGCCCTGCTCTAATGCCTGCCTTTGTTCTCCTTGGTCCCATCCCATAGCAACAGTTGAATAAAATGTGCCGTTCCCCCGTCCCCTGCCCCTTCCTCTCCCCGTCACAGTTAAAAAAGGTGCCATTCCCCCGTTGTCCCCCTGCCCCTCCCCATCCCATCCCACGTGCTCTTATTGCTTAGCACAGAGTGAAGTCACAATACCAATACCCTGTCCCTGGGTTTACTCCGGTTTTTGTTTCCCCCGTTCAGTTTATTTGTTTTCCTGTCCCGTATCATATTTTAATCCCTTTCTGCTATCATTTCCTGTATTTCCCAGCCCCATTAATTTGTTTCCGTCCTGGTTATTGTGTTCTCGTCCCGTTTTGTGTTATTAAATTTGTCAGTCGAATTAATGTTGTTCCCGTTTTAATTTTAGATGTTTTTGATGTTTTAATGTCTTTTTAGCTGGAGGCTGCGTGTTAGGTGCCCGGTACCCCGTCCCCCGTCCCCCGTCCCCCTGCCCCTTCCTCTCCCCGTCCCATGATGCCTGCCTCACAACACAACTGCCTTAGCAACAGATAAATAAAAGGTGCCGTTCTCCCCTTCCTCTCCCCGTCCAACGTGCTCTAATGCCTGCCTCCGCCAAGCTCTTTGCATATGTACTTTACGCCTCGCGGCCCATACGCCTCTCTTAATACTTATGCATGACGTCATAATTCTTTTTCAAACATTAGAGTATATGTAAAATTATTTTTTGAGTAGTTGTTTTTAACAAGTATATGCTAAATAAATAAATTAAGTTGTGTGGGGGTGACTCCGCCTGCCCCTTTTGTGACGTCAATCGAGGCAGACCATTGATCTCTACTAATAGTAGAGTTCAATGAGGCAGACTTTGCCTCGATCGAACGGCGAACACACGTACGTGCAAGTACATACGGTCCTAGAGTTTGTACGTTTCGAAAAAGTGTTTTTCTTGCATTTTTCCGGCAATGTCGACTAGGTGTATTGCTGCTGGATGCAGCAAAACAACTAAAGATGGGATCAGTTTGCAAGTAATTTCCAGCACTGTAGAGCAAACACTTCGAGCCGTCGAGCTTCGAGAATCCGGAATACACTACACATTTTGACATGAAGAGAAAAGTTTTTTTCTAAAACATGACGCCATCCTAACAATTTTTTCAGCTAGTGGGGAAGTCGAAGAAGGTATCCGAAAGATATAACGAACCTAAAGGAGCATTTGCCTACCGTGAAAAAAAATCAGGTATTGTTTGAACTTTGAGGGCATGTTTTTAGCCTGCACCAAGCGCCACTATCTTGTGTTGGCACTGCATGCGATTCATCGCGCCTCGACTGACGTCACGAACAGCGCCCTCTCGGGTCGGGCTTATTTTTCAAACTTGTAAATAACATGGAAACAAATTTTTTTTTAAACCGTAGTTAATTGTTTATTCATATTCCACTTCAAAACACATATTTTAGTGACAAAAGCTTTATTTTGACAAAATACCACTTCCAGGTGACTTTAAGAGAAGCGTATAGCAACAGTTCTTTGCTGCCCTTAGCAACAGTGAAAACGGTGCGCAAAACCCTTCCAATTATGTTTTATGTTTTTTTGCTCGTAAATCTGTCAATTCTCAACGGATTTTGCTCAAAAATAGATGAGTGTCAAGACAAAGTCAGCTCCTTTCGTCCGTGTCAATTTGTCGAAGTTTGATGCGGTATCCAGGGAGGAGATCCAATAACATACAAACACACACCCACACAGACACGATACGGCTATTTATAAAGAGATAAAGAGATGTATAGGAACAAAAGTGATTTAAAATTTGTTAACTCTTAAACCAAACTTGAAGGTGGTAAAATCTTTTAAACCTGGCCTATGAAGAAAATGTGCCCCTTGCTTGAATTGTTAAGTAACGTGGACATATTGTTTGCGTATAAAAGCAATAGTTTGGTAACAAAAGAACAACAACTCTTACAATTATTTAACACAACTGAACAAGTAAAGCTTTAGATTACAACACAATTTGTTTATGTATCTATTACTTTGAAGTTTTATTCTACTCTTGAATTGTGTCACATAGATTTTTCAAGAAATATTTACACTGTAAATTCAGTTTAATAAATAATAATAATTTGGGGGCTAATCGTCCTTACTCGCAGCTAGAGCTGAATTGCGAAGGACGCGGCTACAACGTGTTCGAGAAGCAGGTATGCAAGGGCGCATTCAGCTGCCAGCCACATCAACCCATTATGACCACGGAGCACAGCCAAGATCAAAAGTGTTTGATTTTTTTCCTGAGGGAGGAAAACCGGATAGTCTGGAAAACCCTCGTGGCACAGCAGAGACCCAACACACAACTCAACTCACATGGCCGGGAGTCGGACCGGGGTCACCTTGGTGAGAGGCGAGCGCTTTACGCACAAGCCAACTGTGCCACAGTTTTGGGAAAATGTTTGGGGGAAAAAAACAAAAAAAAAGGGAGAATGTCACGTTTGTGACACCTGGGCTCAATAGACCGATTGCGCTACCAATGTTTACATGTGATAACGTGACCTATAGTGGGTATATAGAAAAACCCAGCTACACAGTAAAGACACGGGAAGACTCGTACCGATGGACCATAATTGGCTGCTGTTTCAATAAGTAACAATCATAACTAAAAACTACGGTGGCCCACAACTGTCACGGCAAAACAAAAATCACCACGGCAAAACAAAAAGTGCCACGGCAAAACAAAAAGCGCCACGGCAAAACAAAAAGTGCCACGGCAAAACGAAAAGAGCCACGGCAAAACGAAAAGAGCCACGGCAAAACGAAAAGCGCCACGGCAAAACGCAAAGAGCACGGCAAAACGCAAAGAGCCACGGCAAAACGCAAAGAGCCACGGCAAAACAAAAAGCATGCGGGTTAAAGGTCGAAAAGAGTCGCGGTGATTCATGGGATAGGATATAAATTGGTCAGCACGCGCAGTGTGCAGTTGATCTTTAGGCCCACGTAATGTGTACACACGTTAAGGTCTCACAGTTCCAAGCCAACTCGGTACAAGCCTTGACATCGTGTGAAAATTCTCTAGGAATTTCCTATTTGGTGGAACTGTGCTTACCCATAACTGGCGTTGTTCAGCCATCGGTAAGGTCTCATGTTACAAACTCCGGAATATTCTTCAGTGATTTCGAGAATTTAGTATTATTTACATCCAATACCCACTTTAGGTCATACGTGACGCACGGAGCGCAACGGGTCTATTTCATGGCTCTGCTTACCGCCGAATTCTGCGCTTACGACGACGATTCCCAAATTTCTGCGCACGCCTTGTTAGCCGGTGTGGTGGTTTCAACTTTCCGCCGTGTTCAGTTTTCCGAATGACCAAATACGGTAACATTACGTCATGCGATGCCTCATCATACAGCAAGCAAAAGTAGTCAATTTTTAGTGCTGTATTAAGTCATCCGTGTTACTCTCCGGTAGCTGTCATGGCGGCGTCCACGAGGGGCGAACGCGTGAATCGTATGAGAGAATTTTGGTGTGGCACAAGCAGTGTGGCCTGCTTAAAGTTGTACGCATGAATACGTGTAAAGATGGGGCATCAAGAGAATGTGACTAAACAGAAAAGAATCGTAATAATAAACAATTTGGGGTCACCGAGAGAACTACAGTACTGAACACGCCGGAAAGCTTAAACCGTTCGAACAGCGTGGTGAAATGTCCGGCTACGTCACCCGGGAAAACTGAACACGGCGGAAGACTGAGACCTCCACACCGGGGCACACTACGCCAACAGCCTTTTTTTACGTGAGGTAATTAAGAGATTCTTAATTACCTCACGTAAAAAATGGTAAAAATGGGTTTTTCTCCAGAACGCTCCAAGCCAAATTATGAAAAATGCGGGGTCAAACAAACCCGCGCAACAAAGGAATCTTGACGTTAGTGGCGGCTAATAGATGTGGAAAATAGCGCCCTCAATTTGCCATGAGCTGGAGAACTGTGTCCAAACTTAATTAGGGGAAAATCGTCACTGGCGTCAAGGGGTCATTATAATGGATAAGTCGTTTTTGACTGTCTGAAAAAAGCAGCGTGGCCGGGTACATTTTTGACTCGAGTTATTATTACTAAACGCAAAGTTTGAGAGCAAAATGGTTGTTAACCGGTATCTACGATGTCTATTTGGCCATAAAAAGGTAATAGTTGAAATATTGAGACCATCCTTTATTTATTAGAATACACGAGGATATAAGATTTTAATTTCTGAGATAGAAAGCGGTGACCCAGCTATGCCAGCGCGTAGTACGCATGTGCGAGTTGAGCAGCGCCATATTTTATAACTGAGTTATGGTAGGTACGACCTGTGTGAAGATGTAGTACTGAGTAGGCCTACTAGTAGTAGGGCCTAGTAGTAGTAGTTCTAAATAACACCAAGAAAAGGTATGATCTTTTGTGTTTTAATTTCTTCCTGTCGAAATGCATTGCCGTAAAACCCGCTGCTACTTCGTGAATGATATTCTTTGGTTATTCCTAGCCCCATAAATCGGTCCAACTCCAATCCACTCCGTATCGTAGCGTCATCTGTTATCGACCCTCTTGCTTGCGAACCCAACTTTGATTCCCGTTTACCGCGAGATTGTGCAAGCTGCACTCAGTGACAGAAGCTATCTATTCAGTTTACTCAAGGTCTGTATTTTCATCAGGCTTAATCATGCTGAGAGTAAAGTTTCCTGTCGTTGGTTATGCTCAAATCAAACATTTATAAAATGATTGATTTTTAGTACAAATAACTAGTGCATTATTTATGCCAACATTCAAATGAGTCAAAGAAACATCATCCAACCTTGAAAGTTCAAAACAAAATTATTATCTGCTAGATTGAGTTTCATTCTGCTTTAGTCACTAGATGGATGGAAAAGTTTCCGTATGGCGCCACCACTTTTTCATTCGATAAGAAATAATATCCTCCCCTTACCAGTTTTCACGCTATTATGGCTTTTTCTTTGAATTGGGAAAAAAATAATGATGCCTTATATCAACCGATGCCCTAATTACCTTCTTTTGATAATATGAAGTATGCAAACATATATTAAAACTTGATGGACATTGAAATGTTCACAATACACACCGATCTTCGATGACTTCAACTGGCTCCATTTGTTTTGAGTTTTTCCTGTTTTCACGGCAAACAAGAAAGCATGGTTTCACGGTGAAGCCATACATGGAAGAAACATCTACAGTGACTACAAGTGTTGTTTGAGACTCTGTGTATGACTCTATAGCCAGCAGTTGTCTTCGTTTTATTCAAAATATTTTTTAATGAAATTTTAAAATTACCATGGTAATTTGCAAAAAATAGCAAAAATTAATAATTTAATAAAAAGTGTGAATAATCATTGGCTTTCAAATCTGATTTTTATTTATTTTTTCCCCTTTTTTCTCTTAAAATTTATAATAAAACGTACAAATAAACAGTGATAATTGAATCAACAAGCTGATCGTTTAAATAATAATATTAATAATAATATTGTTCAGAGGGTTACAAAAAATCTTTAAAAAAATGTAGAAAATGATATAAGGCACATGGCTTCTTTAAGCCTCTGTATTTTTTTTCCAGAATGCTCAGCAAAATATTCAGTCACATGATTTGATCATCATGAATTGTGAATTGAAATAGTGTTTGATGAAACTTTTTCAGTGGGATAATATTTTTATATGGCCTCAACATTATGACATATTTTTGTACCTTGTAGAAATGCCTAAAATACCAAACTTTTTGCATTTAGAAGTGCAAATATCCAGTGGAGCCTTACGTGTTTCTAAGTTTTGGTCAAGGGAGAGGAGACTCTTTGCTTGGCAAATAAAACCACACAATTTTTTATCTAGGGACTGTTTACATCGCGCACAGAGAGGTAAAAGATTTGCCACGATTTTAGGGACACGTCGAAAACAGGACCTCCTACGATATAGTATCTAATTTACCTCAATGAGATATCCCTTTTTGTAAAAATGAGTGAAAAGGTGGTGGCGCCATACAGAAAGTTATCCAGATGGATCACGTGAAGTGGTTGCTATTTGGGATTCTGTGGTGTGCCAATATGGGGAACAAATTAAAATATTTTAAGTGAAAATGACAACAAATTTGTTGTTGTTGATTAACTGCATTTATAACTGTCAAAAATTCCGAAAAGCGTAATAAATATTAAGTCTACATTAAAGAGAAAATATCATAGATTGGTTTCTTGTCTCCTGAAACCAAACATTACTGGTCTGAAATGGGGGAAAACGGATTGTTATGAAGTGTGTGTGCTTCAATTCAAGGGGGGGTGGGTAAAACCAAAACTTTAAAAATTTCAACACACGCTGAAGTGTAAGTGTTATTGTTAAAAAA
Organism: Asterias rubens; assembly: GCF_902459465.1. Taxonomy (NCBI): domain Eukaryota; kingdom Metazoa; phylum Echinodermata; class Asteroidea; order Forcipulatida; family Asteriidae; genus Asterias; species Asterias rubens. Next base: position 6,807,200 of record NC_047063.1, read on the forward strand.
TTGGATAGATGATTTAAAAAAAAAACATTTAGTTTTTGATGGTGAACAATTTTCCTGTTATCCTACTGAAAACACATGAAACCGGGATATATGGATTGGACCGATTTATGGGGGCTATCATAATGTATAACACCCCTTACCAATATTCTGCCTTTTCATTGGTTTAGAGTGCGTCACATGATATGCCTTAGTTTTACTAGACGACGGCCGTGTGATAGTGCATCGGTTTGCCGTGCGCTAGTCCGAAGACTATCACACGGCGTGCAGTACCCAGACGTCCGTTGCGCGTATACGAGGATGATAAATTAATAGTCTGTAACCATTTTGAGTTACACGACACTACATGCAGCACAGTAAAAGTTTTCGCATTCTGTATTCGCGTCGTCCGTGGATTGTAGCATTCAGGTCTGTAACTTAATAGTACAGTTTATTTGGAAATGTTTGGGGTGTTATAAAACAAATATTGACTGCTTTTACTCATGCAATGGTTAAAATTATGACTCCCTCGGTGATCCCCGGAGCTTTCTTTTTTCCCTCCGCTTCGCCTTGGGAAAATAGAACGCTCCGGGGATCACCTGGGGAGTCATAGTTTTAACCATAGCACTCCAATATTTGTATACAATAGCCGCCCATTTCCTTCAGACTCCGTGCTCTAAAAAAAAGTAAAAACATGGAGAAAAAACACTGTCATGACACTCTTGTTCGTTCACTTGTACGCCACCCAATGTGCACTTCTAGAAACTATAAGGCTCCCCCTGAGTATAGATAGTTTCTAGAAGTACCTGTGGTTGTTTAGGCTTTATCCACTGAGACACTTAGACATATTAGATTAGACTGATTACATTTATTATTGGTCAGACATCTTGGATTGCAACTTGTAGACTTAACAACTAAGTCAACAGAGGGCGTTATAACAACTCTGCAGTACCCACCGTGGTGCGCCAAGCAGTAGCCTTGATCAAGGCGCTCCAGCCAGCTGTGACCTGCAAAATCCCAGTCCCCATCACTGAATTCCGCCAGCGCACCCCCATACATAACACAAAGCGTGCATGTGTACAGCGTATGTACACATACATACTGTAATGCACATGTACCATCTGTACAGTACACGTATGGTGAGTACTTTCTAAGCAGCGCCTTGATGGTTTTGTATCTGCCAAAATTTAGGGCGGAGCTCATTATGCTAATGTTTACTGAACAACCCGTCTCTTTGGTTGTTGGTTGACCTATAAACTTTCGTCGCTGCGATGTCAATCACAACGTTCTGCAAGGATCGCACATGTGCTCGTCGACGTAAACAAGACGTTGCTGTTGTAAAAAATGGCCATGGCGGCGAGCGAGGGAGAAATCCCTACCCAAGTAAAACAAAGTTGTTTACTGTAAGTCACTGGAAATCAATGGTGTATAATTTGCAACAGTACATCGTAGCACAACTACAGAAGCTTTCAACAAGATAAAACAACCGCCTTTAATGCATCAATCATGGAGATAGAAATAGAACGAAGAAAATTAGACCATACAGTGTGTGAAATGCGTTTGGGAAAGGTTAAAAAAGTATCCAGGTGTCATGGGTTTCCTGCAAGATGGCTACTTGGTTAGAATTCTTAGATGTTTGGCATATGACAGTATAACACACCCCATCCCCTTGAAGCACAAACACTTAATAACATTCTGTTTTCCCCATTTCAGACCGGCCTTGTTTGGTTTCATGAGATAAGAAACCCAGCTGTATTTTGTCTTTAATGTAGAGGTATTATTCATTACGTTTCTCGCGGTAAATCAAAGTTGGGGATCGAAAATATGTGTTGGTCGAAAACATACCAGACGGTAGAAGATGGCGTGTGGCTGAACAACAACTACAAGTAAAGATCAATTTAGTAAACTAACTCTTGCCATACTACTACACTACAATTACATTACACTTAGTACAGCAGCTCCCAAGTCAGGGACAAAGCTACCAGCTACTGTACTTATGATGCTAGTCCTTGTGTTATTATGAAACGCAAGACAACGGGCCAAGGAACCCCTCCTCTCTTCAAAGTTGTTCAACACCCTACTGAACAAGCGAGGCTTGTCTGGCACCCCGGTAGCCGTATACCGCCCGGTAGCCGTATACCGTCCGGCAGCGCATTCAGACCCTTTACATCATAGCCCTATTAACAGTACATGTAAACATACATGTACAGCTAGCGTACAATGTACACACACGTGGACGTGGCATGATTGCTAGCAGTAGTACGTCATTCTCAATCGCGCCTGTGATTGGCCAATGTTTAGAATGACACGCCCACATCATCCATGCCCTTTTATCGGATTTCCGAAAAAATGTTACAAACCCATCAAGGTGCTTGTGTGAGCCACACGCACGAGGTTGAAGACACGACCGTACTCATGACTACGCTATACTGTTCTCGCTGTACAATGTACTTCACAAACAATGTATACATTGTTCGTGTACATACACCGCGTGCAGTTTTTGTTGCCGAATCGTGTCGCGCACCGAGCCGGGGCACACTACGCCAACAGCCTTGAATCGTGGCTTCAAGCAGTAGTGTCATACACAGGACCTGCATACCCCACGGTATTTAGAAAGAGCCAAGTACACGACTCAATAAGAGTAGCCCTGATGGGAGCTTTTAGAAATACAGAGATGCAAATTTCAGAGTCCAATGCTTGAGATTTTGAAATCCCCCTCCTTGATTTTTATATTGTTTATATTTTTTTAACTGGATAACAGAATCGGATAATTTTCCGTATGGCACCACCACTTCACTCATTTTTACAAAAAGGGATATCTTGTTGAGGTAAATTAGATACTTAATTATTTCATATCGAAATGAAAAAGTGGTGGCGCCATACGGAAACTTTTCTGAAAAAAAGGGTTTCAAAATGCATTTAGTATACTCCAAATCGAAAAGTTTTCATATGGCGCCACCATCTTTTAAATTGATATGAAATAATAGTATCTAATTTACCTCAACAAGATATCCCTTTTTGTAAAAATTAGTGAAAAAGTGGTGGCGCCATAACAACAGTTATCCCTTCATATTCACATGAGATACACAGGAGGTTTAATGTAGTGGTCGTGAGAGCATGAGATAGACCCCTAATGCGCGACTCTCACGCCCAATGCATGAGACTTGGTAGGTCTGAGTAATACGATGCTCAGAATTCAAATCCCATACTCCAAATCTATTTAAATCATAAAATTTAAATGAAATTTTAGATCCTCATGTTCCTGACTTGTCTGAGTAAATAATAGTGCCAAATTAAAGCATGGCCTCCCCTCTGCTTCTTGAATCTTGGCCAGCTATGTCTATCTCCAGGAAGTGAAATCGTTTTTGAAAAGAAACACCAACACTATGTGGATATTTTCCCCAAGTTGTGTCACTTATTGTAGCGGGCACATTGACCTCAAGAGCACATTCACTCGAAAATGTGCCGCTTGTCATGGTGTTTCTATATATTAGAAACACTTTGCATGCAAAAACATTGTCTGCCCATTATTGATTATGGTTGTAATCTGCCATCTAACATCTGGCATTTATCGAATCTTGTCTTATCAATCTCGCATAAGGGTTTTTTCATTCACGAATTTGTTTTTTTCCCAATTTGTTTTTAACGTTGCAGGCCGTTCATGTACAGAATGGTTCAGTCCAACTCGGGCGCGGCTCACCGGGTCATCGATTATTCAGGTTGCGATTTTTCCACCAATAGAGGGCGTTCTGGAAGCTGCAAAAACCTTGAGTGGGAACCGGTGATCTCTGTGGCGCGGATCAGAGAGAGGGGGTTTAGCGATAGTTGAGTGCACTGTTGGTGGATAACTACAACTTGTACAAGACTACATATACGCACATTATCCATTGATAGTCTGTTAAAAATCTTACTTGTCTTACAGTTGGAGACCATGTGTACCATGCAGCCATCAAAGTGCCTGACGGGTAAGTTGTATGGCCCGTCGAATCGTCAAATTGTACGAATTGTCTGAACTGCCATGCTTACTTGTGATCATGTGCATCGTTAAACGTCATGTACGTCTGTTATTGTGGTTAATGTAGGGCCTACCCCTGTTCCCATTGGACCCCGTGCCCAGTGTTCCCATTGAACGCGAGGGTGATTAGGATCTGTCTGTGCAATTTTGAACCTCCTTGTGAGTAGGATTAAAGTGGGATCTGATCACCCAGGGGTAGATTATAAGGGGCGATCAAAAGTCTAGTGGGAAAGCAAAGGGCGATCAGAACTTTGCAATTTGAGAGTGAACATCCAGTTGCTTCTGTTCCCAGCACCCACCACGCAAATACAAGTAGCCACAGCTTGTAGTTGGTGACAAAATAGAATTGCAAGTATAAGGGTGCAGTAAATAAAAGTCATATTCAACCAATGCTGATTGATGAATATTAAAAAACTACACAACAATTATTTATAAGTCACTCAGTCATTCAAAACCAAAACACAAAAATGCAGTGACATCTGGGAGTTCATAGCGCCCGGGATTTAACACCTCCAACCCCCATGAGACACGGCATGGGCGGTACGTGATATTCCACAAGGCTTATTTCACGTTCCGATTGCTCCACGCCGTGGGGCCATACAAGCGTCCGTTACACGGACTCTCTGAATGCTAATCTTACGTTCGATTTTTGACCATTATTTACGATTTCAAATCGTCACGTATCCATAATCTGAATAGGTAGTCTATACTTAAAATTTCACTGTTTTCCTTTTAATAGGCCTATCATGACCACGGAATTACTCTTTGAACAAAGATTATTTAAAATAGAGCGCCGATCATATTGACCTTTGACTCAATCTAGTTTGAAAAGTCATCTTCAATTCGTCACGTGATATGAATATTGCATACATTAAAAGTAATTTACATAGTCTGGCCACGCCTTCAATTTGCAAATGTCCAAGACCTTGGTGAGCACAGGACATGGTGAGATCCGGAAATCAGAGAAACGGAGCGCACGCTAGCGTTCGTTCATTACAAGCGTGTACAGTTTTTGCCGTGCATAATCGGAACATTGGTTGTGTGTGACCGCGCAACACCAATGGTCTTGGAACCAAGACTAGTCGGGAGCAACAAACGCCACGATCGCATTCCAAACTGCATCATGGCTATGCGGTAGTAGGCCTTGTTTATTGGTGCCAGGAATGCTTTATTTACTTGTCATTGTCCCATCATATTCTGGGTTAGTTTCTTTGTGTTCTTTGTGACGATCTTTGGATGTACATGTACGTCGAAGCACGAAGGTCTACCTCCATAGTCGAAGGATTTGCCTGATCTATGGAGGTACATTAGAAATATTTCTACCACCATGCCTGATCCGTATATTTATGCTGGTTGTTTATAAGACATGGTGGACTGGATCCTTATGCTGCGTTGTAGTAAAACGTTGCTATAAACAAAGCACCAGTCTACTTACAACATTGTGCGACAATGTCACGAAGATTTGACAGTTGCAACGGCTGGAAACACGTATACGGTGGCCTTTTACCGCTTTGTTTTTTTAAAATCATTTTTTGCTAATTACGTGACATTTTGATGATTTTTTTACAGCAACCATCTATAAAATCATTATTTATGATTCTACACCCCTAAATTGCATAATGGTGAGCCGGTGTGTCCCTTTAAGCTTCAATGGTTAGTTCAGTACCCATCCTCTGATGGTAAATGGAAACTGTATTTTGATTACTGGTGGAAATGTGCCGGAGCAGACGATCATTTAGAATGGTATATATAACATTCGTAAGAATCTTCAAATCACCCCTTTTTATCATGAACTTATCGTTGCCTTAAAGTATGCAGGAGGGAAGCTTTTAAATGCAATTTTACCAGCATTTGGGAAGCCATGGAAGTTCCATTGTGGAATAATGTCAAGGTCAGAAGTGATGAATCACTTTTAAATGAGCCCTCTGCTTAAATCTGTGGGTTGTTATAATGTGGGTGATGTCTTGATGTGGTGAAGTGGTGCTACAAGCTATCTAGGTGTTGATGGCACAGTGGGTTCAAGTGTTGTGGATGGCAGACTTGAAGTGTAGATAATGGAATGAAGGGTTGTATGGAAATCAGTCATTGTGTCTGCTTCCGGTTTAGTCTACTGTATGGATAAGGGTGCCATCTGCTTTTCTGGTGACTTGCACATCTAGGAAAGACATGGTGTTGTTCTTCTCTTGTTCCATGGTGAATTTGATCAGTGGCTGCTGGTTTATTAGGTGTTGGTGGAACTGCCTTGCAGCTGGGTCAAACCTCAAAGGTATCATCAACATAGAAGAGCAGAGGCGAAGATCAACATTCTCGATGGAATCCAGTTGACAGTTTGAACAGAGTTCTTACATGTATGAGCAAATTCGCCAGGACCAGGGTTAGAGGAGATCCAACGGCGACCCAGCTTGATAAAAATACACAGGTTATTAGAAGATTGTGGACTTGTTGAGAAGTGGGACTTGTTGAGAAGTGAGGCTTGTGCGGTCTGTCATGAAGGGATCCACTTGTAGGCGTTGTTTGGTGATGAGACATCCTTCTTACTTGGGACGAGAGAGACTGTGTCAAAACTGACAAAAATGTTAGATTGACTGAGGTGAATTTTCTTTAAAGTAAGTGATGTTGCATTTGATGTCTGTGATGGGTTTTCTAGGTAGGTGTCTGCCTAACCCTAGCTATAAACCTATCCCTCACTCTCACCTTCGCCTTAATCCTCAACCTAACCCTTTAACCCTTACCCTAAACGTTACTAACCCTAACTCACTTACAACACTTACAGGCACCGACTGACACTTGCGGATACCTACCGAGAAACCCCATACCAGACATTGAATGCAAAATCACCAACCAGTTTTTGTTTTTTTATTTAGTCCCTAAGCCATCAGAAAATCAGAAACCCACACACTGTCATCTTAGCCCTCTGCATCATCCTGCGCTCGGATCTTTGGTCAACCCAAGATGATTGTTTGTTTTCTCTTCATTTTCTATCTTTGTGCCTAGTGTTTGGTTTTTTGGTAACGGAACGGATGCTTGACAAATGCTATGGAAATGTGCAAGGAGTGTGAAAAAAACTATCATCAAGCAGAGACAAAAGAGTACTTACAGGCAAAGATTGCAGCATGGAGAGCTTGTCTGGAAACTAAGGGTCTGAAGATAAAGGCTGGGAAGACCATAGTGATGGTTAGTTGAATCATCAGTGGACCAATGACGAGCTCTGGTACATGGCTGTGTGGTGTGTGTGGGAAGGGTGTAGCTGCAAAGTCAGTCCAGTGTAAAATTTGTAGGACATGGGTTCACAGGTGATGTAGTTGCGAGAAAGGTAGTCTTCAGGCTGCTAGCATCACGTTCTTGACATGTTTTAAATGGTTGAGTCGTTCTGCTACCTTGATGACATGATGGGTGTCGAGGGAGCTATTCAGATGCAGCATTGACATCCGGCATGAGGAGTGGATGGAAGAAGTTCAGGGAGCTGGCCCAATTTTTAAATAAAAGGGGCCGTCCCTGAAGATGAAGGGCTAGGTATACACCACCTTCAACTGCTACCCAAGTATGTTCAATGATTAAAACCATCTTAAACACTTGTAAGAACTATGGCTACTCTAATGGCATGCTTGTAGTAGGCCTATAGGGATTGAGAGGTCTTTAAAACATCTGCCACACTGATGAGGCTACAGAGATGATTTTGGCATACATCAATTTCTGCAAAGCCATGATCATCCCAGAAAAGGTGTACACCTTCTAACACTTGCCCCAGTTTTTCACTCCCTATATCAATGGTCTTTTGAAATTGGTCTGAAGGTATTTATATCTTCTATGGTCAACTCTGATATCCAAAATGCCCAAACCAGTTGCTATGAACAATTATTGACCATGGCCCTTTGGAATTCCTATGAAGTGTTTTGAGCAGATTATTAAATGTATGTATTTGTCACAAACCAAAGATCGATCCATCAGTTTGCTTATAGAGCAAAACAAGGTGTAGGAGATACTGACTTTACTTTACTGCACAAAAAATATGCTCATCTTGAAACTATACAGCGTCTTACGCTAGAGTTTTCTTTTTGGATCTGTCATCCGCAATTAATATAGGCTAAATTGTTGATGGATCAAATGCATAGCGTGGATGTAAACCCTATTAGTTGTGGATTTATAACAATAACAATAATAACAAAAGATTCCCCAAATCGCTTAACAGCAAAATAAAAAGCTATAAGAAAACAAAACTGTAAGTAAATTTCCGAATTAAAACCCACAACAAAATTATATAAAATAGGCAAGTCCAGCTGTTACCTAAATTAAACCATTAAAAAAACTACAAACTACAAAAGGATTCCAAAAATTCTGTAAAACTATAGTAATTAAAAATTAAAAAGTTAAAAGCGAAAAAGATTATGGATTTGTTTAACTGTTCGATAGCAGAGCGTTTGTCGCAGTAATGTTTACATTTTGGGGGTTTAACAAAGAAAAATTTACGAACCAATGACCTGTGTAGTACAGTGGTTTGTCTCATAACATCATAAAAATCATTAAAAATGGTATTATCAAATCTGCTAGTAGGTTGCATGGTCTGTTCTATTCCTGTGACATTATTAGGTTTTTCATTGTGTTTTGTACACTTGTTTTACCCATTAAGTAAGAAACCAGAAAGGAAACTGACCGGGTAGATCTTTAAAATGTTGGTTGAACAAGGCAAATTGACTGGAGCTGGACTTGCAAGTCCTGCTCTGTAAATTTGTCCTTGTTCAAACCCCATTTCTTTTTTTATATGCCCTTGCAGGAATCGTTCGGAATGAGACAACAGATGTGTTGGAAGATGTGAAGGGAGGCATTCCATCAGGGACTCATGCAATGGCAGCTTAAGTGGCTCAAGCCCCTAAAGTGCTATTTGATGCCATGAAGTTTTACTGTAGTGAAATCATTGCCATCATCCTTCAAGACAAGTTGCAGATAGAGACGCGGCCTGGAAAGCATAGGAGAATGAGATGTTCAAAAACGTCTTCAACTGTTTGTGTTCTGCTCAGATGTTGTCTAGCAACAAGGGGCACTCAGGTAATACTGCTAAGAATTATTATTACATTAGTAAAAATACTTTGCTAATGTTGTCCCCCTGGTGGAAGAGCCCATTATGAGTGCATACTTATGTTTATCTCTCATTGTGGTTCTCATGCCTCTGTTTGTTCATCACAGAAATTTAAAATCACAACTTGCCCATTCAATTAAAGTTCTCACTTTATTTCCAGATGTGGTTGAACTATACCAAGATGCATGACTTTACGGCTTCTTGTTTGATGGGAAATCAAGCATTATCAATGTTTGTGTCCAGGTCGGATCTACACTCAAGCTTGCAAGAAGAGGAATGGAATCAGGTCAGTACAGATTGCATCAATTTTGTAAATCTATGCAAAGGCACTTTTTTGTGTAAGCACAGTGCCAAATGTTACTTCTTATGTTAATAATAATAATAATAAGACTTGTAATGCGCACATATCCACCCTGCTGGGTGTTCAAGGTGCAGTAAAACCAAAAACAAAACAAAAACCAAACACAACACAAAGAAAAAACAGACACAACAAAATTAGTCATTGAAAACCTGTGACATAAGATAAGTTTTGAGAAGAGACTTGAATTTTGCGGTACAAACACAAGATCGAAGATTAAGTGGTAGAGAGTTCCAGATGCGTGGCGCGGCTGAAGAAAAAGACCTGTCACCCCATGAGTGTCAAGACTTGGGTTCAATGAGGAGAAGCATGGAACTTGATCGAAGATTCCTTGATGGAGTGTAAACTTGAAGCAGTTCAGAAATATAGTGGGGAGCCTTGCCATTTAGAGCTTTGTGGACAATGAGCATCAGCTTGAAGATGATTCGTTGAGAGATAGGGAGCCAGTGTAGTTGTTTCAGAATGGGGGTGATAGAACAGGATTTTCTAGACAGTGTCACAATGCGGGCAGCATTATTTTGGAGCCGTTGAAGTCAGGAAATCTGGTTGTTAGGAAGACTGTAGAGAAGAGCATTGCCGTTGTCAAGACGAGAAGTAACAAATGCGTGAATGACCTTTTCAGTGGCACTTTTGTCCAAGTACTTGTGAATCTTACCTATATTCCTGATGTGATATGATGATAAACGAACAATATTGTTGATGTGTGGCTGAAGTGTCATCGATGAATCAAAAATAACCCTCAAGTTGCGAGCTTTCAGCGAGGGAGCTATCCGAGCATCATCGATGGAGATGTATGGCACTGAAACCTTAGTTAACTGTTGACGTGACCCAAATAAAAGGAACTCTGTCTTATCATCATTTAACTTCAGGAAGTTTTGTTGTGTCCAACGTCGAATCTCTTGGATGCATTTCTCAAGTCTTGCAATAGATGCATTGGCGTTTTCTTGAGAAGATTTAAACGTGATGTATAGCTGAGTGTCGTCTGCGTACACATGGTAATTCAGATTAAATTTGAGGATGATGTCACGAATCGGTAAAGTGTACAGCGTAAACCACTGCAGGCCGAGTACCGAGCCCTGTGGCACAGAGTAGTTCAAAACAACAGGGTCGGATATCACAGTGCCAATACATACATGCTGAGTTCTATTGTGGAGATACGATTTGCACCATGCTAGGGCTGTGGTCCTCTATGCCAAGGTGATTCTGGAGCCGAGAGAGAAGGATGTTATGATCAACAGTGTCAAAAGCAGCACTCAAGTCTAGCAGGACTAGTGCTGTAAGGTTACCATTGTCCATAGAAGAGAGAATATCGTTGCGCACACGGACTAGTGCAGCCTCGGTCCCATGGAAAGGCTTGTATGCTGACTGGAACACGTCGGACAGGTTGAAAGTATGAATGTGATCAGAAATACGTGATGACACTACTCGTTCGATGACTTTTCCAAGATATTTTAAGTTTGCAACCGGTCTGTAGTTTTTGAATATCTCCTTGTCCAGGTTTGGTTTCTTGATGAGCGGCCTGATGTAGGAAACTTTGAGGCTATTGGGGAAACAACCGGAACTGAGAGATTCGTTTACAAGCTTAGTGATGTAGGGTACAAATATATCAATGTTTTGCTTTATCATGGATGTTGATACTGGATCCAGCTCACAGGATTTTGAAGGAGATTTCATAATAACCCTTTGAATCTCAGCAACAGTGGCAGGCTCAAACACAGATAGTCTACACTCTGGTTGAAGATGTGGCAATGTCTGCGGCACGTTGTAAGGGACTGATGAAAATGATGAGCGGATGTCTGAAATCTTGGTGACAAAGAATTTCTGGAACTCATTTGCTAAGTCCTGGTTATTGTAGGTGGATGGAAGGACAGAGGTTTTGGGTTTGAGCAACAACTTACCAATTATCTTGAAGAGCTTCTTTTGATCTCCTGAGGATTCTTGTACTCGAGATGAATAATGGATGATCTTTGCCTGGTTGATCAAATTCCTAACTACTTTACATTGGTTGCGATATTCTTGTCGTTGTATTGCCAATTTGCCATTTTTCCGCCACTTCCGCTCCAGTTGACGACAGATCTTTCTCGCTGTACGAATATCATAATTGAACCAGGAGACTTCAGTTCGGACCTTGACTGATCTCGTTTTCCAAGGTGCGTATTTATCCAAGATGTCACTGACTGTACTCTCATATTGGCTGACATAGGAATCCAAGCAGTCATGATCAACTTCTAGATTTGCTAAATGAGTGCCTGTGTCGTGGAACACTTCGGGAGAATTCACATGTTTCCATTGTCGGCTCTTTATAGTGACGGTTGGGACTTTGGGCTTGCACAGACTCAAGTTACACATGACTGCATAATGGTCAGATAATCCAGGTAGAATAACAAAGTTTGAGACAATTGGTGGGGAGATTTCACGAGTTATGACAAGGTCCAGGCAATGACCGAGACGATGAGTCGGCTCCTTGATATGCTGGGTAAGACCAAAAGCTTGAAGTAGATGCTTAAACTGGTTTGCATTGGTGTTGTGGACGTCATCAACATAAATGTTAATGTCGTTGGTGATGATGATTTCCGATGGATGAAGCAGATATTCCAAAATCAAATTCTCAAACTCCCTTAGAAAACTTGAGAAAGTCACATGTTGGCCGTTTGAATCCCTTTCAGGTCTGTATACAATGACAAGTCGAACAGATTTAGAGTTTCCGGAAACTTCAGCATGAAGAGATTCAAAAGTTGTGTACTGGACGTCATTACTTTTCACAGAGACAGATAAAGTAGATCTGTACAGTATTGCAAATCCTCCACCAGTCTTGTGAGGTCTTGGGATGTGATGAAAGTAGTAGCCAGCAGGGGTACATTGACGACATGTTAAGTTGTCGTCTGGTCTCAGCCATGTTTCTGAAACGGCAACAAGGTCCAGATCTTTTTGCAGAACAAAATCAGCAAAATCGTCATACTTGTTACAGATAGACTGTGTGTTTAGAACACAAAGGCTGACTTGAGATTTGGCTGTAGTCACTGGTACTGGAACAGAAGGGAGTGCAACTTCGGGTACAGGGGGTTTATGAACAGTTCTACGGCGACCAGCTTTTTTACCACGATGTGTAGGTCGATAAACATTGCTGGGATTTACAAAAAGGCCAAGGTTCTGTAATGATAATATACAGGAAGGCAGCAGAGTTGTAGCACGTCTGGATGGGGCATAATGGAGACTGAGAAGCTTATTTCGTGAGTAGGAATTTGCAGAGTTTGGACTAGCTTCTGCTGAGTTTGAGTTATTGACACCCTCAGGGCCGGGATTTACAGCAATGTCACCAAAAATCACAATTTCCAGATGAAAAGTGGCTGGGGAGTTGTCATAGTAAGAAATAGGGCATTTCAGATATCTTCGATGGTGGATGAGGCCTAGATGTGTCTTTGGCAGGATGCAAGCACCAGACACAATTGATGCTGATTGAACAAAGCTGACCACAGATGAGTCAGTACAGAGTTATCACAAACAGCGTTGAAATTTGTAAATGATTCTGCATAAGTCATGCAGCATCACTTTTTGTGTCCTTCCAAGAGGAATTGCCCATTTTCATTGTTTGCGTATATTTCAGTGATGTTTTTAGAATGGACCATGCAATTACTACGGAAAATGCAGTATCAATGATCAAGTGTGTAAGGAAGACCAGAATGAAACCCACAAGAAATGTGTATATCAAACAAGAGTCATTGATTTATAGAAATGGTACTTTAAAAATGTAAAATAGGAATAGACGAGATACCATCGCGACCCAGTAGTTTGATCATAATAGTAATAATACATGTAAGTAAAAATTTAACACACTTTTTAAAGCGCCAAATCCATTAAAAATGCCCCCAAGCACTTTACAACAATAAAAACTATCATTTAACCACAAAAAGCAAAATCATTAGAAGGTGAAAAATAACATCCCAAAAATATGATCATAAAACAATAAAGGTACAAGTACAAGTAAACAGATATATAATCACTCAAACATTTTAGTAAAAAAACATGTAATATCTATCGATCCGAAACAAGTTACTCATGAGACCAAAATTATTTTGTGACTTGTTTTACTCATTTCTCAAAAACTACACAACCTTAGTTAGTAATTTGAAGGGAAGCTTTCCACTATCATTATCTTCAAACCCTGTAAGTTTAAATGTAAATCTGTGGACATTTTGAAAAAGTACCCGAATCCATTAAAGTATTTGCACAACTGTCTGCTACTCAGAACTATAAGATCATTAATGGCTTTTTCGTATTTCTATTGGTCAAAAGATCATTCAGTGAAAAATGCATACAAATTTGAAAGAGTAAATAAAACTCAACAAATGAATGTTTTACTTTGAAATGAAAGTTTCTTTTTGCCAAAGAATTTTGAAGAACATTCTTAATAATAATAATAATAATAATAATAATAATAATAATAATAATAATAATAATAATAATAATAATAATAATAATAATAATAATAATAATAATAATAATAATAATAGGAATAATTAATAGTAGCCTTTTATAAAGCGCTCATCAGGTCCATCAGGCATGACGCTCATGGCGCATTACAAGCAAACATTTATACAAATACAAAAGAAAGTACTTCATAACTATACAACATTGACACTTATATAAATCCCATTGACGAGGAACCCCAAAATACTGGCTTAATGTTGTGGTACTGTTTGAGGCCAAGTGTGGGTGGAGAATCTTGGTGAGATGTCTGGCCTTACTGTATGTTGTTGGGCAGGAGGATGCAGAGGTCTTGCACGTTGATGGTACGTGTGTGTGCTGATGGCTTGACTTTGAAGGAGAGATCAGAGCTTGTTGTTGATCTTGCATTCAATGGCTAGGATGGGGTTTCTTGGTGGGGGTCTGCAGGTGTCAGTGGACAGAATTTTAGTCGCCTTGTGGTCATACTTAGTGGTAGATATGTCCACAGTGGTGTGTCGGCATGAAGTGGATGGATTGGTCTCGAGGTAGGGCTAAGATGGCAGCATCCTACTGCTTGCTTTGATTGGTCTTAGGCATTCTTGAGGATATGGGCTTTGACCGAAATCAACAAGAAAGAGCATGCCGTAGCGCGAAAACCATTTATTGGATGGAGCTGAAATTTGAAATTTGAGCTTGTTGAGCCATTATTACCCCATAAACAAAATTTGAGCAAATTTAAAGAGGGTAGGGTTTTAAATTGTCTTTTTTGGGAGGTGATTTGACACGGAATGACCCTGTTACAATGTTCATCCCGCCCTGCCCGACGCTGCTTCCTTTAGAGATCAAGTTGCCTTCAGTACGCACTGTGAGGAGATGGCTGGCTACAATATCCTGCTACCCTGGTTTTACAAAGGAGGCATTGGATGCCATTAGAGAAAAACATGCATCTTCAGAGCACGAAACCCTTGTTTGTCTCATGGTGGATGGAATGAGCATCCGGAAGCAGGTGGAATTTGACGGGTTTTGTTACGTATGGTACGTTAAATTAAGTCTTTACAAAAATGCCACTTTGTTAAAATGGATTTTTTTTAGTTTGATTACTTTTCATCATATATAGTGCTGCTAATGTTTTTTATGTTATTTTCCCTTTAACAAACAGATCATCAGCATGGAAACATCAGCTGTTGTCCTGCTACTGAATGCATAGTTCTGATGGCAGTTGGAATGAATGACAATTGGAAACTTCCAATTGGATACTTTCCTGTAGCAAAAATGTGCGCTGAGACACAGATGCGACTGATTACAGAGGCCTTGGTTCTGCTGTGGGATATTGGAGTAACAGTAGTTTCATTAACTGGTAAGTTTGCTACTACTTCATTATAAATCAACCAAGGAGTACTGTGGAATTGTTACAGTTTTGATGTACCAACATCTCGTTGTCCACAGGTGACGGATTGAGTGCGAACCTTGCAACAGCAAAGCTCCTTGGAGTGGTCTTAGACCCCCCTCATAGTATGCAAACGTGGTTTCCACATCCATGTAATCCGCTGGAGAAAGTATGGTACATACTCGATGCCTGCCATATGCTCAAACTCATGCGCAACTTACTTGGTTCTTGGAAAGTCATCTTGGATGGAGAAGCCAACTCATATGGTGAGCTAAATCTTCTAACTTTTTTTTGTTTTAATCTACATTCCCTTTACTACCAAAAAGGAAGAAATAAACACTTAAATAAATTAATTAATTAATCAATAATAAACACAAAATGGGAAAATAGAAATAAAATTCAAAATAATTAAAATAAACTAATAAACAAAAAATAAATCACACATTATTTTGTAAATTTAGTGTGTTGGCATTTCATTGAAAACCTTTATCAAACTCAAGATGCAGAAGGGCTCCGAGCAGCAACACATACAATGGCAAAAGCAGAAGATGAAAGTATCATTGGCCGCACAGACGATCAGCAACTCGGTGGCAACAAGTTTAGAGTTTCTGAGAGATCTAGGTCAACCAATGTTTCGAATTATTGACAGGTACATAATCTAGTTCTCGTCGTTATGGAAAACTAAAATGCATTTCCTTATAATTTTATATTTCGATCCGCTCTGTTTAATCTTACATTATTGTATACTTTCAGATTGTTTGATATCTGTAATTCAAGAAGTCCGCCTGCAAAAGGTTTTGGTGACCATTTATGGAGAGGGCTAGGCTGTACCTGATGAACTTGAGGGACATCAAGGGTATTCCCATCATCGATACACGAAAGAAGACGGCACTGGTCGGCTTTATTGCCGATATTCAGTCCATCAATGGTATCTTACAAGACCTATATGAGGGCCTACAACCCAAACTGAAGTACGTCATATTAAGCACTAAAAAAATACATATAGTTAACATCTGTAATAATATTTAGATTTGTGTATCTCATAACATTCCATTGATGTAAAAGTATAGATTCTGGCGACAATGGAAAGTATATGGAAATGTAGTTAACTGGCATGTTTTACAATGTACGGTTTCAAGGTATTTGTTGACTTACAAGTTGAGCCAAGACCACCTGGAGCTCTTCTTCGGTGCTATCAGGGGTAGAGGAGGGCACAACAATAACCCATCTGTTGCCCAGTTCAGGTGTATATAAACCATGTTAAACTAGAAATGACGAATATTTCGTAAAGGGGATGTAAAGTGTATGTGTTATGCATATATTGGCATTCTTGAATTGTATTATATTAATTGGAATTGCTTAAATTCTGTCACAAAGACGAGCGTACCGACAGCTCCTGTTGTGCCACATCAATCCGCCACCATCAAACACAAAATCAACGGTACAGGATGACACGACCCTACTGTCCCTAACCCCAGCTACAGATGTCATCACGACCATACCTGGAGTACCTCCTGAACTCAGTGAGTTTAATTGCAATGTAGTTGCATATATAGCTGGATTCGTGATTAGAAAAATCGTCAAACCAATCAGCTGCACTGAATGCATGGAGGCTCTAGTAAAACTTCCTCCAACTCCTCATCACTACGACAGACATCTTCATCTAATCCAACTACGAGATAACGGGGGTTTGATATACCCATCTGATGACGCCATGGCCGTTTGTAAAGCTTCAGAGAGAGTGTTCCGTATGTATAATTAATGGTACCACCACACCGTCACCTATGGCCAACCTTATGGAGACCATGGAAGGAAGAGCAGCCCAAGATATGATTAAGAGTGGTGTGTTTTCGTCACCACAACACACCCTTGATCCAGCTAATTCTTTCCTCCACGATCTACACATGGAGAGAGCCTGGTAACCAGCATCGCTCGCCAGTATCTTCGCGTCAGGGCGTATGACTTCGGGGAAAAAAACAGAGAAACTTCAAGGCCAGAAAGTACGAAGCGTGTATTCAAAGTTGGTTTTGTTCAAAGGGCAATAAAACTACAAAGGACATGACTGGTTTCAGACGATTGGTGATAGTTTTTTACAAAATATTGTAGTCCAACATTTAAAAGACTATTAGGACGCCAGTTGTTTAAATCATGACGGGTCCTCAAGTTCTTTTAAGTTTGACTAGAGCGGACCTCAGAATTGCTTAAAACCCCTTCAGTGAAACAGTTATTGTATAATTCCAAGATGTCATTACAAAGAATATACCAAAACATTTGGTAAAATTCTACCGTGAGGCCGTTTTTACATAGACTTTTGTTTTTTGTTCATTTGAAAGAGAGCATGTTTTATCTCTATTTTAATACCCCCCTCTAAAAATGGATTGTAGACTTACGTCATTGGTTATAAATATTCATCTATGCAAATCACCCTAAAATCAAATCAGCTCTCACACCGTCGGCGGCGCACTATACTTCACCGTCATTCATATTCTTGTAGAAGACGCATAAACAGCTTTCTATGATGAACATTAGCTTGCGCGCTCAACACACGGAGCTTTTCAAATTTTCATAGTCTTTTGCTGGTCTTAAGCAGCTCTAGCTGTGTCTTTATCATCCGTTTAAACACCACCACCTGACGCGCTCTCAACCAATATGAGTAGCGAAACTGTCTGGGGTATGTATGAACAAACTTTTAAACACCCCACGTGACACGCTATCCACCAATAGGAGTAAAGAAACTGTCTGGGGCATTTATGAATAGTCATTCATAAGTAAACAGTCTTAGGTATTTATGAATAGTC
The DNA here is from genome assembly GCF_902459465.1 of Asterias rubens. Taxonomy (NCBI): domain Eukaryota; kingdom Metazoa; phylum Echinodermata; class Asteroidea; order Forcipulatida; family Asteriidae; genus Asterias; species Asterias rubens. The sequence continues at coordinate 6,825,254 of NC_047063.1, forward strand.
ATTCATAAATACCTAAGGCTGTTTATTCATTCTGATTGGTCGAGAGAGCATCACAAGGGGTTGTTTGAACGGATGATAAAAGACCAGTAAAAAGTGTTCAAACATGGGCGTGACACGCGAGCTTGCAACCGTGCTTATAAGACAGTTGGTCGAGCGCAACGGCTGGAATAGTTGTGCAACATCAAGCGATACGCGCGACGCGCACAGCATCTCCTTATCAGGAGTTGTTTACCCGAGGGCCTTACCATTTCATAGCTGGAGGGGTGTTTTGTTGAAAGAAATCATTGAACAATTAAAATTTTTGCATTTGTTTTACCTTTTGACCAAAAAGTGTTGATGTTTTTTGACCGATAAGGTATTTATGAATGGGAATCAAAGTGTGTTGAATCGGTTTTCAACTAGTGGTTTAAACCCGCCCGCCGAGGCTTAATTGGTTCTTGATAATTTACTTCGACTTTTGACCAAAAAGTGTTGATGTTTTTTGACCGATAAGGTATTTATGAATGGGAATCAAAGTGTGTTGAATCGGTTTTCAACTAGTGGTTTAAACCCGCCCGCCGAGGCTTAATTGGTTCTTGATAATTTACTTCGACTTCGTCTCGGTAAAATTATCAAGTCCAGGCCTCGGCGCGGGTTTAAACCACTATAGTTGAAAACCTCTTCACCACACTTTGATTCCCATATTCATTTATGACTCCATACACACAGGTACTGGGTTCGAATCATGGGTGTTCTTTTACTAAGTTTTAATTTAAAATTGTTGATACAAAGGTTTAAAATTAAACTCGAACACATGATTAGTAAGAGTGAGCAGTGGCCCAGTGGAAGGGCTCCTGATTCCATACTCAAAGGTACTGGTTTCGAACCATGGGTGTTCTTTTACAAAGTTTTAATTTAAAATTGTTGATACAAAGGTTTAAAATTAAACTCGAACACATGATTTGTAAGAAGGAGCAGTGGCCCAGTGGAAGGGCTACCGACTCCATACTCAAAGGTACTGGGTTCGAATCATCGGTGTTCTTTTATTAGGTATTAATTAAAAATTGTTGATACGAAGGTTTAAAATTAAACTCGACACATGATTAGTAAGAAGGAGCAGTGGCCTAGTGGAAGGGCTCCCGATTCCATACTCAAAGGTACTGGGTTCGAATCATGGGTGTTCTTTTATTAAGTCTTAATTTAAAATTGTTGATCGAAGGTTTAAAATTAAATTCGAACACATGATTAGTAAGAAGTAGCAGTTCTTTTATTAAGTGTTAACTCAAAGGTACTGGGTTCGAATCATGGGTGTTCTTTTATTAGGTATTAATTAAAAATTGTTGATCGAAGGTTTCAAATTAAACTCGAACACATGATTAGTAAGAATGAGCAGTGGCCCATACTCAAAGGTACTAGGTTCGAATCATTGGTGTTCTTTTATTAAGTGTTAATTTAAAATTGTTGTTACGAAGGTTTAAAATTAAATTAAACTCGAACACATGATTAGTAAGAAGGAGAAGGAGCAGTGGCCAAGTGGAAGGGCTCCCGACTCCATACTCAAAGGTACTGGTTCGAATCATGGGTGTTCTTTGTCTAAGTTTTAATTTAAAATTGTTGATACAAAGGTTTAAAATTAAACTCGAACACATGATTAGTAAGAAGTAGCAGTTCTTTTATTAAGTGTTAACTCAAAGGTACTGGGTTCGAATCATGGGTGTTCTTTTATTAGGTATTAATTAAAAATTGTTGATCGAAGGTTTCAAATTAAACTCGAACACATGATTAGTAAGAATGAGCAGTGGCCCAGTGGAAGGGCTCCCCACTCCATACTCAAATACTAGGTTCGAATGATGGGTGTTCTTTTGTTAAGTTTTAATTTAAAATTGTTGATACGAATCATCGGTGTTCTTTTTCTAAGTTTTAATTTAAAATTGTTGATACGAAGGTTTAAAATTAAACTCGACACATGATTAGTAAGAAGGAGCAGTGGCCTAGTGGAAGGGCTCCCGATTCCATACTCAAAGGTACTGGGTTCGAATCATGGGTGTTCTTTTATTAAGTGTTAATTTAAAATTGTTGATCGAAGGTTTAAAATTAAATTCGAACACATGATTAGTAAGAAGGAGCAGTGGCCCAGTGGAAGGGCTCCCGACTCCATACTCAAAGGTACTAGGTTTGAATCATTGGTGTTCTTTTATTAAGTGTTAATTTAAAATTGTTGTTACGAAGGTTTAAAATTAAATTAAACTCGAACACATGATTAGTAAGAAGGAGAAGGAGCAGTGGCCAAGTGGAAGGGCTCCCGACTCCATACTCAAAGGTACTGGTTCGAATCATGGGTGTTCTTTGTCTAAGTTTTAATTTAAAATTGTTGATACAAAGGTTTAAAATTAAACTCGAACACATGATTAGTAAGAAGTAGCAGTTCTTTTATTAAGTGTTAACTCAAAGGTACTGGGTTCGAATCATGGGTGTTCTTTTATTAGGTATTAATTAAAAATTGTTGATCAAAGGTTTCAAATTAAACTCGAACACATGATTAGTAAGAAGGAGCAGTGGCCCAGTGGAAGGGCTCCCCACTCCATACTCAAAGGTACTAGGTTCGAATGATGGGTGTTCTTTTGTTAAGTTTTAATTTAAAATTGTTGATACAAAGGTTTAAAATTAAACTCGACGCATGATTAGTAAGAAGGAGCAGTGGCCTAGTGGAAGGGCTCCCGATTCCATACTCAAAGGTACTGGGTTCGAATCATGGGTGTTCTTTTATTAGGTATTAATTAAAAATTGTTGATCAAAGGTTTCAAATTAAACTCGAACACATGATTAGTAAGAAGGAGCAGTGGCCCAGTAGAAGGGCTCCCCACTCCATACCCAAAGGTACTGGGTTCGAATCATCGGTGTTCTATTACTAAGTTTTAATTTAAAATTGTTGATACAAAGGTTTAAAATTAAACTCGAACACATGATTAGTAAGAAGGAGCAGTGGCCCAGTGGAAGCGCTCCCGACTCCATACTCGAAGGTACTGGGTTCGAATCATGGGTGTTCTTTTATTAAGTGTTAATTTAAAATTGTTGTTACAAAGGTTTAATATTAAATTAAACTCGAACACATGATTATTAAGAAGGAGAAGGAGCAGTGGCCAAGTGGAAGGGCTCCCGACTACTTACCCAAAGGTACTGGGTTCGAATCATCGGTGTTCTATTACTAAGTTTTAATTAAAAATTGTTGATACGAAGGTTTAAAATTAAACTCGACGCATGATTAGTAAGAAGGAGCAGTGGCCTAGTGGAAGGGCTCCCGATTCCATACTCAAAGGTACTGGGTTCGAATCATGGGTGTTCTTTTATTAGGTATTAATTAAAAATTGTTGATCAAAGGTTTCAAATTAAACTCGAACACATGATTAGTAAGAAGGAGCAGTGGCCCAGTGGAAGGGCTCCCCACTCCATACTCAAAGGTACTAGGTTCGAATCATGGGTGTTCTTTTTCTAAGTTTTAATTTAAAATTGTTGATACAAAGGTTTAAATTAAACTCGAACACATGATTAGTAAGAAGTAGCAGTTCTTTTATTAAGTGTTAACTCAAAGGTACTGGGTTCGAATCATGGGTGTTCTTTTATTAGGTATTAATTAAAAATTGTTGATCGAAGGTTTCAAATTAAACTCGAACACATGATAAGTAAGAAGGAGCAGTGGCCCAGTGGAAGGGCTCCCCACTCCATACTCAAGGGTACTAGGTTCGAATCATGGGTGTTCTTTTATTAAGTGTTAATTTGAAATTGTTAATACGAAGGTTTAAAATTAAACTCGAACACATGATTAGTAAGAAGGAGCAGTGGCCCAGTGGAAGCGCTCCCGACTCCATACTCGAAGGTACTGGGTTCGAATCATGGGTGTTCTTTTATTAAGTGTTAATTTAAAATTGTTGTTACGAAGGTTTAATATTAAATTAAACTCGAACACATGATTAGTAAGAAGGAGAAGGAGCAGTGGCCAAGTGGAAGGGCTCCCGACTACTTACCCAAAGGTACTGGGTTCGAATCATCGGTGTTCTATTACTAAGTTTTAATTTAAAATTGTTGATACGAAGGTTTAAAATTAAACTCGAACACATGATTAGTAAGAAGGAGCAGTGGCCCAGAGGAAGCGCTCCCGACTCCATACTCGAAGGTACTGGGTTCGAATCATGGGTGTTCTTTTATTAAGTGTTAATTTAAAATTGTTGTTACGAAGGTTTAATATTAAATTAAACTCGAACACATGATTATTAAGAAGGAGAAGGAGCAGTGGCCAAGTGGAAGGGCTCCCGACTACTTACCCAAAGGTACTGGGTTCGAATCATCGGTGTTCTATTACTAAGTTTTAATTTAAAATTGTTGATACGAAAGTTTAAAATTAAACTCGAACACATGATTAGTAAGAAGGAGCAGTGGCCCAGAGGAAGCGCTCCCGACTCCATACTCGAAGGTACTGGGTTCGAATCATGGGTGTTCTTTTATTAAGTGTTAATTTAAAATTGTTGATACGAAGGTTTAAAATTAAATTCGAACACATGATTAGTAAGAAGGAGCAGTGGCCCAGTGGAAGGGCTCCCGACTACTTACCCAAAGGTACTGGGTTCGAATCATCGGTGTTCTTTTACTAAGTTTTATTTTAAAATTGTTGATACGAAGGTTTAAAATTAAAGTCAAACACTTGATTAGTAAGAATGAGCAGTGGCCCAGTGGAAGGGCTCCCGACTCCGTACACAAAGGTACTGGGTTTGAATCATCGGTGTTCTATTACTAAGTTTTAATTTAAAATTGTTGATGCGAAGGTTTAAAATTAAACTCGAACACTTGATTAGTAAGAATGAGCAGTGGCCCAGTGGAAGGGCTCCGACTCCATACACAAAGGTACTGGGTTCGAATCACTGGTGTTCTTTTACTAAGTTATAATTTAAAATTGTTGATACGAAAGTTTAAAATTAAACTCAAACACATGATTAGTAAGAAGGAGTAGTGGCCCAGTGGAAGGGCTCCCGACTCTTTACCCAAAGGTACTGGGTTCGAATCATGGGTGTTCTTTTACTAAGTTTTAATTTAAAATTGTTGATACGAAGGTTTAAAATTAAACTCGAACACATGATTAGTAAGAAGGATCAGTGTCCCAGTGCAAGTGCTACGAGCTCCATAACCAAAGGTACTGGGTTCGAATCATGGGTGTTCTTTTACTAAGTTTAAATTTAAAATTGTTGATACGAAAGATCAAAATTATACTCGAACACATGATTAGTAAGAAGGACCAATGTCCCAGTGGAAGGGCTCCCGACTCCATACCCAAAGGTACTGGGTTCGAATCACGGGTGTTCTTTTACTAAGTTTTAATTAAAAATTGGTAATATTGTTGATGCGAAGGTTTAAAATTAAACTCGAACACTTGATTATTATGAAGGAGCATTGGCCCAGTGGAAGGGCTCTCGACTACATACTCAAGGTACTGGGTTTGAATCATGGGTGTTCTTTTACTAAGTTTTAATTTAAAATTTATAATACTAAGGTATTAAATTAAACTCGATCACATGATTAGTAAGAATGAGCAGTGGCCCAGTGGAAGGGTCCTCGACTCCATACACAAAGGTACTGGGTTCGAATCAGGGGTGTTCTTTTACTAAGTTTTAATTTAAAATTGTTGATACGAAGGTTTAAAATTAAACTTGAACACATGATTAGTAAGAAGGATCAGTTCTTTTATTAAGTGTTAACTCAAAGGTACTGGGTTCGAATCATGGGTGTTCTTTTATTAGGTATTAATTAAAAATTGTTGATCGAAGGTTTCAAATTAAACTCGAACACATGATAAGTAAGAAGGAGCAGTGGCCCAGTGGAAGGGCTCCCCACTCCATACTCAAGGGTACTAGGTTCGAATCATGGGTGTTCTTTTATTAAGTGTTAATTTGAAATTGTTGATACGAAGGTTTAAAATTAAACTCGAACACATGATTAGTAAGAAGGAGCAGTGGCCAAGGGGAAGGGCTCCCGATTCCATACTCAAAGGTACTGGGTTCGAATCATGGGTGTTCTTTTATTAAGTCTTAATTTAAAATTGTTGATCGAAGGTTTAAAATTAAATTCGAACACATGATTAGTAAGAAGTAGCAGTTCTTTTATTAAGTGTTAACTCAAAGGTACTGGGTTCGAATCATGGGTGTTCTTTTATTAGGTATTAATTAAAAATTGTTGATCGAAGGTTTCAAATTAAACTCGAACACATGATTAGTAAGAATGAGCAGTGGCCCATACTCAAAGGTACTAGGTTCGAATCATTGGTGTTCTTTTATTAAGTGTTAATTTAAAATTGTTGTTACGAAGGTTTAAAATTAAATTAAACTCGAACACATGATTAGTAAGAAGGAGAAGGAGCAGTGGCCAAGTGGAAGGGCTCCCGACTCCATACTCAAAGGTACTGGTTCGAATCATGGGTGTTCTTTGTCTAAGTTTTAATTTAAAATTGTTGATACAAAGGTTTAAAATTAAACTCGAACACATGATTAGTAAGAAGTAGCAGTTCTTTTATTAAGTGTTAACTCAAAGGTACTGGGTTCGAATCATGGGTGTTCTTTTATTAGGTATTAATTAAAAATTGTTGATCAAAGGTTTCAAATTAAACTCGAACACATGATTAGTAAGAATGAGCAGTGGCCCAGTGGAAGGGCTCCCCACTCCATACTCAAATACTAGGTTCGAATGATGGGTGTTCTTTTGTTAAGTTTTAATTTAAAATTGTTGATACGAATCATCGGTGTTCTTTTTCTAAGTTTTAATTTAAAATTGTTGATACGAAGGTTTAAAATTAAACTCGACACATGATTAGTAAGAAGGAGCAGTGGCCTAGTGGAAGGGCTCCCGATTCCATACTCAAAGGTACTGGGTTCGAATCATGGGTGTTCTTTTATTAAGTGTTAATTTAAAATTGTTGATCGAAGGTTTAAAATTAAATTCGAACACATGATTAGTAAGAAGGAGCAGTGGCCCAGTGGAAGGGCTCCCGACTCCATACTCAAAGGTACTAGGTTTGAATCATTGGTGTTCTTTTATTAAGTGTTAATTTAAAATTGTTGTTACGAAGGTTTAAAATTAAATTAAACTCGAACACATGATTAGTAAGAAGGAGAAGGAGCAGTGGCCAAGTGGAAGGGCTCCCGACTCCATACTCAAAGGTACTGGTTCGAATCATGGGTGTTCTTTGTCTAAGTTTTAATTTAAAATTGTTGATACGAAGGTTTAAATTACAGTCAGAACACTTGATTAGTAAGAATGAGCAGTGGCCCAGTGGAAGGGCTCCCGACTCCGTACACAAAGGTACTGGGTTTGAATCATCGGTGTTCTATTACTAAGTTTTAATTTAAAATTGTTGATACGAAGGTTTAAAATTAAATTAAACTCGAAACACATGATTAGTAAGAAGGAGCAGTGGCCAAGTGGAAGGGCTCCCGACTACTTACCCAAAGGTACTTGGTTTGAATCATCGATGTCTATTACTAAGTTTTAATTTAAAATTGTTGATACGAAGATTTAAAATTAAACTCGAACACATGATTAGTAAGAAGGAGCAGTGGCCCAGTGGAAGGGCTCCCGACTACTTACCCAAAGGTACTGGGTTCGAATCATCGGGTGTTCTATTACTAAGTTTTATTTAAATTGTTGAACGAAGGTTTAAAATTAAACTCGAAACACTTGATTAGTAAGAATGAGCAGTGGCCCAGTGGAAGGGCTCCCGACTCCATACACAAAGGTACTGGGTTCGAATCATCGGTGTTCTATTACTAAGTTTTAATTTAAAATTGTTGATACGAAGGTTTAAAATTAAACTCGAATACATGATTAGTAAGAAGGAGCAGTGGCCCAGTGGAAGGGCTCCGACTCCATACTCAAAGGTACTGGGTTCGACTCATCGTTGTTCTTTACTAAGTTTT